>NC_051064.1:67766718-67943331 GCF_004664715.2 Peromyscus leucopus
ATGTTAATGAATCTGAGAAGGAAACAGAGGAGGAGGAGGATATGACAGTCACAGAAGGTCTGTGATGGAAGGTAACATTAGCAGTCTGGGGTTGGAGGAGACAGAGAAATGAAGGAGGAACAAAGTCCCGGAGGCAGGACACCTTATGCGTTCAAGCAGCAAGTTTGCTGTGCTAGAATGGAGTAGGGGACAGACCGGTTACACATAACAGCAAAGAGAACAAAGGGAGCCTTTGTAGGGATGTATAGGCCATGGTCAAACTCAGGATTGTTCCTAATTACTGCACACACGAGTGACATACTATAACATATTTTAAGATAATCACTTTATCATTATGTGAAGAATAGATTTAGGGGGGTAATGAAAGAAGCAACTAGCCCATGTAGGAAATTTCTAAAAGTCCAGGGCCAGACATGGAGGCTCAGTATTAAGATTAGAAACAGGAGAGACAGAAAGTACAAAATCTGGCTATCTTAGTTCTTACATAGTTTCAGCATTCAAACATTTATAAACCCAAAATGTTAGTATCCTTCTAAAATAATATAGAAATGGAAGTCCTTTAGAAGTGTTCTGGAAGACGATACTGTGATATGATTAAGCAAGTCTATGAGATACTGTAGCTGTCACACATGGAGGCTCTAAGGTCACACTTGTTCTGATTCTAGCCCTGCACCTACTAGATATGACAATTACAGCAGTTGTCCCATGTCTCGGCGTCCTTGCTGTCAAACAGCAGTAACAGCAGCTACCTCTGCTGTTTAAATGTGTTTAAAAAGATTTATTTTTTTTATTTTTATGTGGATGGGTGTTTTGTTTACACATTTGATACAAAAATGGAAGGCAGAATACTGGGATCTGAAGAGGACCAGGGAGGTCAGGAAGGATCGGGAGAATCAGCCAAGCCTGAGCACGAATGAGAATACCACAAAGAAATTTGATACGTGTAAGCTAGTTTTTTTTTAATTTTTAAGGGGCTGAAGAGACATCTCAGGAGTTTAGAACAGTGGCTGTTGTTACAGAGGACCTGGATTCAATTCCCAGCACCCACATGGTGGCTCACAACTCTGTTATTTCAGTTCCAGGGTATCCAATGCCCTTTTGTGGACTCTCAAGGCACCAGGCATACACATGGTGCAATACATACATTCAAACAAAACACCCATCCACATAAAATAAAAATAAATAAATCTTTTTAGAAAACTAATTACAATAGCTCAACGTTAAGTATGAAAATAATTTACCTAATATATAATATTAATTCAATAGATACTAGCTAGCAAATGAATAACTCCATGCCACCTACTTTCCACAGCTGAAAAACATAAACTATTAAAAAGAGAAATTGTGTTCTTAATGAAAGCAAGCAGCAGCCTTCAGTAGAATCACTGTAAGTCTTTCCTGTCTGAGTTTAAAGTAGTATATTCTCTTCTCTCTCATTTGATAGTTTAAGTCATGATCTTAGATACCATCTACTTGAGAGTGAAACCCGTCTGTAATCAGTTAGTAAAAAAAAAAAAAAAATCCTAATTCCACAAACTTACATTGCATTTAAAAAAAACCAAAAACACAGTAAGACCTGGAATCCTGTTCATATGGAGGAGGGTCATCGTGCAGAATAGTTCAATGCACTCAGTCATTTCATACCTGATTAGATAGCTTATGTGTTTATTAGATGTTTCAAATAGTTATAGAATAAGTCATAATTTAGCCACAGATTAGAGAGATGTAACATAGTGTTTCATAGTATTTAAGTCATTTTTTTCCTCTTAATGTCACCAAGAAAAGGTTTTGTCAGAAAAAAAAATTACAATAGCTACTTCATAGGACTAATGATTAAATATGAAAATGAATTTTAGCTGATATATAATACTAATTCAATAATTACTAGCAAGTGAATAATTCTACCCCACCTACTTTCCACAGCCACAGGTTCCCACTACTACTATTATTTATAATATCCCTGTTTATATAAGTACTTAAGAATATTTAAATTATTATATAAAATAAATTTTTAAATATATTTATTATTGTTTGCTCTTGCATGACGGGGGCGCTGCACGCCACAATGGACAAGTGGAAGTCAAGAGGGCAGTTTGTGTGGCTGATTCTCTCCTTCCGCCTTGATGCCAGTGCTGGGGCGACAATTCAGGTGGCCAGGCTTGTGCACCCAGCCCCTTTACCCACTGAGCCATCTCACCAGCCCCAGTAAAAATGAATTCTAAGCCGGGCGGTGGCGGCGCACGCCTTTAATCCCAGCACTCGGGAGGCAGAGCCAGGCGGATGGATCTCTTGAGTTCCAGCACAGCCAGGGCTACATAGAGAAACCCTGTCTCAAAAAAAACAAAACAAACAAACAAATGAATTCTAAATGTTCCTGATATGTATTAAATTGATAGGGTTTTTAATAGAAAGCATAGTTTAGTTTAAATAAAACAAAGCACACTGATTTTATCAATATTCAATATTTTTAACTCAGTCAATCCTATTCCGAATATCCGAATTTGGATGTAGAAGAACCCAAGCCAGTTCCTACCAACATTTTGTCCTTCACTTCAAAAGTATCAAATTAACCTTTAAAGATGTCAGAGGTCTTTAAATAATCCAATAGCTGGACGTGGTGGTGTACACCTTTAGCCCCAGCACTCGAGAGGCAGAGGTAAGTGGATCTCTATGAGTTCAAGGACAGCCTGGTCTACATACTGAGTTTCAGGACAGCCAGGGCTACACAATGAGACATTGAATCAATCAATCTCTCTATCAAAAAACAAACAAATTAAATAAATAAATAAAATCCAACAAAGAGGAAGACAAGAAAACTATACATAAGCCATAATCACTTGGACTTTCTGTTTAGTTGTTCATATTTAAGTTTTTATCATGTCATAATTCTATGTGTTAGAGTTTGTTTTCACAAAATAAAATATTTGGACCAATACTTCATGTTCTCTCACATTAAAATGTTCCCACAAAAACCTGTGAGAACAATTGTCACTGGGAGAAGACAGGGGAGAAAGGGCAAGAGGTAAATTTGCACTTAAAACCTTGGGCACTGCTGTGTTCCTTCACTGCACATGCGTGAACTTAAGGACTTAAAAAACCTTGAAGGAAAAGGAGCTGTGTTACCCCCATCTATACAAGAATTCTTAAAACCCCTCACAGTGCAACCTAAGGGCAACTTACCAGATTGAAGAAGCCAGTAAAATGTTCGTGTGGTTTGTAAGGAACTTCACTGGAGGCTCTGCAAGCAGTACACAGGACAAAATTCCTCCGCCAAAGCAGTGGAGCATAGCACTCATCCAGCTGGACACGGGATTGCTCCACGCCACTGCCGCTGCTCCTGAAAGGACAGAGTAAAAACATGCTCTGGGATAGTTGTCCATTTCCAACAAAGCTTGAGATAATTGTCCATTTACAACAAAGCTTCAAGAACCCATCACACCAGAGAAATAAACCAAACTTGTAATTTCTCATGAATTATATTCATGAGTGTGCTAACCATGATCATTTAAACCAGTATTCTTTTTAAGTCAGTGGCTTTATTGTGTGGGGTGTGGCGGGGTGGGTGAATGTGGGTGCGTGTATATGTGGGTAGGTCTGGCCTTGATGTCAGAACAGCTTTCTTCAATCATGTCTCGGTGTTATTTTTGAAACAGGGACTCTCCTGAAACTGAAGCCTGCTCTTCATTTAGACTGACTGGCCAAAGAGCCCCTGGATCTGCCTTCTCCCACCCCCGTGCTGGGGTTAATCGCTGCTGCTCTGCTTGGCTTTTGTTGGGTATGGAGATCCAGAGTGAGCTCTCCACGCTTGTGCACTCTACCCGCTTAGTTATCTGACCCCAAAACAACCCATTTTTCTTTTTAAAAAAGGCAGGTGGGGAAGAAAAGTGAGAGACAGCACACTGTCTATGTGCATGGCTGACAGTGCACTTGCTTATGCATGCAAACGTAGAAGCTGGGGTTGGCTCGGGGTTTCTTCCCATATTGCTCTCTTTTAGGGTTTTTTTTTTTTTTTAAGGTAGAGCACTCTGTAATTTTGGCTGGCCTGGAACTCTCTATGTACACGAGGTTAGTGTCTAGAGAGCCACCTGCCTCATCCTCCTGAATGCTGGAATTAAAGGCATACACCACTATGCCTAGGTCCCTCTTATTTTAGAGACAGGGCCACTCAGTGAATCTGGAGCTCACTGTCTTACTATATTGGCTGGTAAGCAAACTCCTAGGACCTACCTGCCTCCATCCTCCCAGCACTTGGGTTATAGGCATGCACGGCCCCATACCCGGCTTTAATCCCCGGGGGCTGGGGATATGAACTCAGGTCCTCATGCTTGCCCAACAAATACTTTACCCACTAAAGCCATCTCCCGTCCCCAGAAGTATTTTTAATGACTGATTTTGACATCCTTAAAATACCATCCAAGTTCTTCTTGCCAGTTTCCTAGTAACAGATGGTTAATTTTAAAAGGTTCCCACTTAGCATTTCCCTTCATCCCAAATCTTACTGTAAGCACTCCTAGACAATGTGGCAAAGGAATACAGTATGAAAGGTCGGAGGCCAGTGAGACGGCTCAGCAGGTAAAAGCACTTGTTACCAGTCTGACAAACTAAGTCTGATCCCTAGGACAGACATGGTGGAAGGAGAGAACCAAATCCCACACACTGTCCTCTGACCACCACACAGGCGCACGCGCGCGCGCGCGCACACACACACACACACACGTAGTCGGAGGTTTCTCCGGTCCTGCCTGGCCCTGTGGTTGGTACAAATCTCCCCCTCCTGGATCCTGCGGCTGCTTGATTCCAAGTAAACACACAGAGGCTTATATTACTTGTAAACTATATGGTCTATGGGTCAGGCTTCTTGCTAGATAGCTCTTATATTTTAAATTAACCCATTTCTATTAATTTGTGTTTTGCCATGTATTCTGTGGCTTTACCGGTCTGTGGGCATCTTGCTTCTCCTTTGGCAGAGGCTGGCATCTGTCCTGCCTCTGCCTTTCTTCTTCCTGTCTCTCTCCTTAGATTTGTTACCTGCCTCTAAGCTGCCTTCCCATAGGCCAAAGCAGCTTTATTTATCAACCGATCAGAGCAACACATATTAACAGCATACTGAAAGACATCCCACAGCACACAAATAAAGAGTGTAATTAATTTTATTTAAAAGAAAAGTTGGGCCAGTCCAATGGCTCAGAGGGTAGAGGAGCTTGTACAAGGCTGACAGCCTGAGTTCAATGCCCAGAGCCCATGTAAAGGTGGAAGGAGAGAATCAGTCCCACAAGCTGCTCTCTGACCTCCACACACGTGCTACAGTACCCTACCATCACCACCAACAAAGTCTTTTTGGTTTTTTGAAGAAAGGTTTATGACCTTAAGTAATTTAGAAAACGTAAGAGGCTACAGCAAACAAACTAAGCTTTCGACATCTCAGGCTGGAAACAGGAACAAACTCCAAGGTCAGATAACGGGGGAGGGCTAGAGAGCTTGCTCGGTGGCTAAAAGCACACATTGCTCCTAATGGCTCGTCTTGGTTGTCGCCCTGACTACAGCTGGAACCAACTAAAACCCAGGCAGCTGGGCCTACCTGTGAGGATTTTCTTGTTTGGATCATTTGAAGTGTGTTGATCCACTCTAAATCTGGGCCACACCTGCTGGTGGCAGCCTACATCTAAGGACAGAGAAGAAGGAAGCTTTTGCTTTTTGCCTGCTTGCCTTCAGTCTCACTAGCAAGTTCATCTACCCTGGTGCTTAGGCATTCCTCCGCTGGCATCAGAATCTTTGAGATTCCAAAGTAAGCTGAAGACAGAAACTCCACAGAATCCTCTGGGACTCCAGCACCAGACTGGGACTGCTAAGACATCCAGTTCATGAACTGAACAGCTAGATCCTTGGCCTTTCCACTGGGAGTCAGTCATTATTGGACTACCTAGACCACAGCCTGTAAGCCAGTCTAATGAATTCATACATATATGAATATATTAGAGAACACTGATTAATACACTGCTTTTGCATGGTTCCCAGCACCTATATCAAGCAGTTCAGAACAGCCTATAACTCCAGGTCCAGGGCATCTGGCATCCTCCTGTGACCTCCATAGAGACAGCACTCAAGTACACAAATACATACACACACACACACACACACACACACACACACACACTTTAAAAAAAAATCTTAAAAATGACATTTTTAAATTAATGAGAAATATGTATTTTACCATCTAAAAATTAATCCTAACAAATGACATATGATTTATAGAAGAAAATAACTGAAGGGAGAAACCTAATAGAAACTACTCTGAACATCAAGTGATTCTAGACTCGAAGTTCTGAGAACACACTACCATTTCTGTGGGGTCTTCTGTCTTTCAAAATATATAACAAGAATTAATCTAATCTAATCTGCAAAACCCAAGTAGAAGGCTACTCTGAAGAAGAAAAACCTGGCCTTTACCTTTAAAATATCTAGATCAAGGAACAAACACAGTATGCATACACAAGCACATTCGAGCACGCACACACACACACACACACACACACACACACACACTGGCCAATTTGTTTCAAGGTTAATTTCTATTACAGTGACAACTACTGGATATACGAGAACTGATAAAATTTACAGATTGAGGCAGAAAAATGTATTTTTATCACAGTTAAACTTTTTGATTTTTATAACTGTATTGTGGTCAGAATATATTATCTTAAGTGATTAGAAGTGACTAGACAAAATGCCTCTAATTTATACTTACACAGCCCTAAAAATAATATGCACAAGTAGAAAATTTCAGAGTGGAAAAATAAGAACAAAAAAGTAAAGACTTGGTAAATATTAAGTAAGTACTATGTAGGAGGTCCTTAACCAATTATTCTGGAACTTGATTTATAAATCTAAAATTATCAAAAAGAAAAATGAACTAAAACATAAAAATAGTCCAAACCAGAAAAACAGAAGCAATTTCGAGAAGTACAAAGTGACACATGAACAACAAAATTATAGCATGGAACCTTTTGTGAAGGAATACTAAATACTGTGTATGTTGTTAAGATATATAAATAGAGTACACAGAAACCAGTGTGCACTAACAAACGATTAATTGTTAGTATGAGAATCCTGGCCTTTATGGAAGATGATCAAGAAAATTTCAGGTTTTAGTTTTTACTTATGTATTTATTAAGACAGTCTCATACATTCCACACTGGCTTCAAACTCATTATCGAGATGAGGATGACTCCTCACACACAGGTATACCCTGGTTAGCACTAGGGGTGAGTTCTCCAAATGGAAACTCTATCTGAATGAGATTCAAAGTGTGACATCTTGCCATCACTATGAAGATATTCCTCAAGTAACTGATTATTTCTGCTACATTCACATTTAGAGATACTGGCTCAGTGTTATTCTAACAAATGATTAACCTTTACCCTATGCTGAGCATTCACTGGCTAATAAGCGGACCTATATACATCCAGACTTCCCTTTACCCATCAAAACAATACAAATCAAATGTATCAAATGCTTATTCGTTTCTGATTATGCCTAACAAATACCATTTCCCACAACTTCAATTTACTCATTGCACTCAAGACATTCCCATATTCTTGAACTTGTGCACAAGTTATAGCTGCATTTTAAGATTTAATCTTTGAGATTTTAAAAGAGACCTCAGTAAGGAATGGGCACTCTAAAAATGTTCATATGACAGAAAAACATATGTGAAATATTTCAAACCATTTAAGCATTAAAATTATGCTACCATGAGTTTCCCTGACCTAGCATTGTCACAATTTAAACAAGGAGTTAGGAGTACCAGTAGCTCTCTAACTTCTGGACAGGGCCTCAATCTCATTTGCATTATATTTCATCATTCATAATATGAAAATATTATATACTCCATAAGGACTTAAAATAAGACAACATACTTTTATGCTGAGTACATGGTAGACACTGCTGGCTGATTTACTTGCTGGATGGATCAATCTGGGAGCAGAGATAAACAGGCTAAAGGAAAGCCTGGGGCTGCTGCTCATTCAATTCTCTATGCCAAAAATGTCATTCCTTTGTTTCTTACTGAAAGGCTGGGGTGGGAATGATGTGCCATGCCAGTGAAAGCAAATCAACAGTCCTTAAATCAATGAACTAGGGTGTATTAGACAGAAAAGACTCAGGAAGAGAACAGCTCAGGAGAGGGGAGTACCTCCCTCAGATTGGTCCTTTTTGACCCCATTTTCAAAATGATGTCAGCAAGAAAACCTTCTCTAGTTCAGACTGCAAAGCCATAGATGTATGTGTGGTATGTGTGTGTATATGCATATGTGTGGAAACACAGGTGTGTGTGTGTGTGTGTGTGTGTGTGTGTGTGAGTGAGTGAGAGTGAGAGAGAGAGAGAGAGAGAGAGAGAGAGAGAGAGAGAGAGAGAGAGAGAGAGAGAGAGAGGGAGGGAGAGAGAAATATGGAGGCTCACAGCTGATACTGGGTACTTTCCTAATTTCTACTCATTTACTTATTGAAGCAGGGTTGTGGTGGTATTGTGTTCCCCAAAATATTGTGTACTCTAATAAATTTATCTGGGGTCAGAGAACAGACAGCCACTAGTTACAAAGGCTAGAAAATGGTGGCACTCACACCTTTAATCCTAGCATTCCAGAGATAGAAATCCCTCTGGATCTCTGTGAGTTCAAGGCCACATTGGAAACGGCCAGGCATGGTGACACACGCCTTTAATCCCAGAAAGCCAGCCTTTAATCCCAGGGAGTGGTGGTAGAAAGTAGAAAGATATATAAGGCGTGAGGACCAGAAACTAGAAGCTTTTGGCTGGTTCAGCATTCAGGCTTTTAAGCAGCAGTTCAGCTGAGAGCCATTGGGATGAAGACACAGAAGCTTCCAGTCTGAGGAAACAAGACCAGCTGAGGATCCGGCGAGGTGAGATAGCTGTGGCTTGTTCTTTCTCTCTGATCTACCAGCATTGACCCCGATAACTGGCCTCAGGTTTGATTTTATTAATAAGAACTTTTAAGATTCCTGCTACACAGGGTCTCTCTCTGAACCCAGGACTTACTGATTCCAGTTAGTCTTTGCTAGTCAGGTTGCCCCTGGGATTCCCTGACTCTGCCCAAGTGCTGGACTTACAGGTGGCCACCACACCCATCTGGCTTTTACACAGGTCCTGAGAATCCAAATCCTTTCTTTATGCTTGATGTATAGCAAGTGCGCTATGCACTGAGCTATCTCCCTAGCTCCAAATTTCTTGATTTCTACTATACATTTAGGAGAGAGAGAGAAAATTCTCTATCCTACCTTAAGATATTTTAAATATGCTACCAACAGAATTATTTTCCAAAAAATTCTTTGCAAAAGCAGTCACACTGCAGACTAAACTGAGTTTCAAGTTCAAGATGGCTGAAGTACAAATAATCTCACATGAACTTTAGTATCAGATTCCTCAAATGAGCTGTGATGGACAGCTGGAGGAAGACGGACAGGCAAATGGTGCAACAGCTGAACGAGGCCTGCTACCCGCACAGCCTCCTGGGACTGGAAAGGCACAAGGAAGTGGCTGTGCTGGAAAGAGCAGTGGTCAGCGACATGACGAGTAGCCCCAGTTATATGCCCCACGGCTACTTACTTTTACTAAGAATGAAAGTTAAACATAAAACCCTAATTCACAGCCAGATGGTGGTGGCACATGCCTTTAATCCCAGCACTTGGGAGGCAGAGCCAGACAGATCTCTGTGAGTTCGAGGCCAGCCTGGGCTACAGAGTGCGATCCAGGACAGGCACTAAAACTACACAGAGAAACCTTGTCTCGAAAAACCAACCAAACAAACAACAAAAAAAAAATCATAATTCACTTCCATTAACTCACTTCAAATCACACCTACAAAATCCCAAATGAATCTTTAGACCCGCCTAAAATGGCTTTGCTGACTTGGTCATCACAAAGCCTGAACAGACTCTTCAGTGTAGGTGAACATGACCTTTCTATCTTTTTTTTTTAAGTTGCCAGTTATATATTTATAGAAAGATAATCCCCTGGCTTTAAATAGATATGCACATACAAATATGAACAAACTTAAAAAAAATACAAACCCTTGGCTCACAAGGGGGCCTCTGGGAACCCCTCTGTACTTCCCCCTCACCCAAGGGCACAGGGCATAAGTCTGCTTTTTAAAAATTAATTAATTTTGGCCCTCCTTGCAACAACAAGCCTGAAGCTAGGTGGTTTCCCATAAAGTGAAAAGTCAGAGGAAAAATTCAGTTTCCACTCTGAATTCTGTATCTCCAAAATTAGGGCTACATGCTTATTCTTTCAGCTAGTACATCGGGGTAAAGGGGGTTAAGAAATAAGATACACTCATTTAAATGGGGTGTGTTTCACTTGCTCTGAGAGCAAATGATAAGATAAAGGCATACAGACCCCAGAGAAATCCCCAGTTCCCACACCTTAGGAACAGACTGACTGGACTGGATCCAGACCCTAAGCTCTTTGCTCTAGCCACCTCCTATTTCTTTGGTATTGTCAGAAGACAAGATTCAGTTCCTAGATGTTGGGGGAGGGGGGGATAGGTCATGGACTTCCTCTAAGTACTGACTGAGCAATTTAAATTTTTCCCTTTTTAAAGTATTTAAAAATAAACAAATCAAATTCCATCCTGTGCTGTACACAGCCCTTTGGACTCCCTGACATTGATTTGAGGAAGGAAGAGAAAGATGTCAGCGTTGGAAGGGCCGCCTCACTTTCTTCTGCCATTTAGGTTTGGCTTCTCCCTTGGGTACTGTACTGCTGGGCTTGGAGGTCGGAGTGGCCCCAGGGCCAGGGTGAGGCACTGCAAAGAAGTTCCCATTGGACATCTGCCCTAGGGGTGCTTGAAAGATCCGGCTCAAGAAATCCTGCAGGTCAGCAGGAGGGGCCTCTGGAGTGGCCCTCTGCCGACCACTGGTGCCAGGAACCCGAGAACCAAATGAGATGTGGTAAGGAACTCTGTGAGTATCTGGAGAGATTCCCACACACTGGCATCCAGCCCACTCTGTGATGTCATAGACCTTTCCATCCATCAGTGCAAAGTAGGTGATCTTGAGACCTAACATGCTCGACTCTTCCTAAAAGTCTCCCTCCTCAGCAGGATACAGCCTGTTACACTCAGCACAGTATCTGGCACTCTTAGGTTCCCCGTCCATTTCAAACCTCCTATGCTTTCCTTGGCATCGTCTACACATCATGGTATTCATTGCCTCCTTGAGGTCATCTTGTAGCTTCGACAGAAACTCATTCACTGACCGGCTCAGCTCATTCTCTGCCATTCGTTTCATCTCATACTCCTTCCGCCTCTCTGGGTTGCTGACAATGTCCCAAGCTGCCCGCAAAACTTTGAAGGCCTCCTCAGCCCTGGAATGATGATTTTTATCAGGATGAACCATTACCGCTAGCTGCCTATAGGCCTTCTTCAGTTCAATATCTGATGCTGTAGCTTCAACCCCCAGCACATGAAAAGGGTTGAGTTCATCCTCAGGAGCCCCAGCCATGGTCAAAAGGCGGGCCACTTCCTCTTCTGGCTGGCAGTAGCGCCCACTAGCTGCAGTTGCATTACCTTGCTTATTAGTCCTCTGCTTGACCCAAGGCAACTCCAGCCAGTTCCACTGAACTAATCTTACTAGCTGCTGCCATGCCCTGCTATCTAGAAACAGAGTCAAGCCACGATGCAAGGCTGGAGAATCCAGTCAAGAGAACATCCAAGTGGTCTTATCCCTCCAGCCTAAACGGTCACCCAGGCCCACCAAAAACCTCCAGCCCAACTGTAGACAACCCAAAAAGAGGGCAAGAGCCAGAAGTAGGAAAGCACCCACTAGCCTAAGAAAACAGATGAATAGCCCTGCTGCACAGTAAAAGCTCTGGCTTAGAAACTGGGCCATCACCTGGGCCCGGCCCCCCAATCTCCCTGCCCAGACTCCCACCCAAACTCAAAAAAGGTCCAGATCACTGCCTTTCAGCTGCCTGCATGCATAAATGAGATGGCCACAAGTTTCTACATACTCTCCCATCAATACCAGAAGTTCAATCAGCCACCAGAAGCTTTCCTGTCCAAGCTGACATAGTTCCTCTACTCCCCACAGTCCCAGGCCTCTGCACTTATCCGCCTGATTTCGTTTTCGGCCCAGCCGATGACGACCAGGGGACCTGGGATCTCTGCGTCCACTATCCCGAGTATCCTCCTTGGTCAAAAAACGGTGTCTCTGCCTCTGGGATGGGGGTTTCTTCCCACTGGACACATGTGAGAAATCACTGGGAAACTTAAGAGGTTCCTCATCATCATATTCTCCTTCTAATTCTTCATCTTCCCCCAAGGCTGGAGAGGTGCAATGGTGGCAGAAGTTGCTAGAAGGGCCATCTCCTTCCTCACAGTGAGCCCCTTCAGGGACTCCAGGGCTTCCCCGGCAGTTACAAGCAGATGGAATGGAAAGAAAAGAAGGGCTCCCATCCTCCTGGTACCCAGTCTCATTATCTCTTGAGAGCTCCTGGTCCACTCTGGACTCTTCCGAAGACGCGTCACTCTCGTCAGGGTCACCTCCTTCCCTATGTGGTCCCAGCCCCCTTGGAAGACCATGGCTTGGATCCGACCAGTGGGCTGGATTTGGGGGCTGTGTGTACTTAGGACCAGAGTGCTCGGTGGGGCAGCGCGTACCATTAGGAGCCGTCTCCGATGAGTCCGAGTTCTGAGAATGAAAGTTTTTCAGGGTCCACAGAGGGTCCTGAGGTCCTGAGGGAGGCACCACAGCTGTGATGGGCTCCACACAACCCTCCTTCTCCGGGGTGCTTCTGGGCCATGACCCCGGGCTTCCTGAGGACTTAGGTCACAGCCATCACGGTAAGTTCTCCTGCCGAACAGCGGCGGTAACTCCTCCCCCTCGAGCTGAGGCCAGGGGGAGCTACCGGAGCAGCTGCCCCCACATTTCTATCTTGTACTCAATCTAAATTTAAGTCAGTAGTACGTACCTATTTTTAAGAACCACTGCACTGTAGTTTTCTTTTGTATTTTTAATTTTTTCCAGCAAGTATATATTGTATATTGAGCATATTTCCCTCCATTTTCTTCCTCTCCTCCTCCTGGTAGAACCACTGCACTGTTGATATTTTCACAACAGTTAACATCCAGCTGGCAGGTGGTTGCTATGACATCCAGAAAAAAGCATGGGAATGACCGGCTTTCTTAAAGCTTCCACTTGAGGTGTTAAGTATCGTGTGAATACTAACATGTTTTTTTTGTTTTGTTTTGTTTTTGTTTTTTTTTGGTCTTTCCCCTACAGTTCCCCTTTTTTAAAATGAGGGTGTTGGGGAGATAGCTCAGTCAGCATAGTGCTTGCTATGCAAGGATGAGGACCTGAGTTTGATCCCCAGAATTCACTTAAAAGAAAAAAAAAAAAAAAAAAAAAAAAAAAAAAAAAAGCACTGGTTAATAGTGACCTGTGTTGCAGACAGGCAGATCCTGGCCAGTCTTTCAGATCAGTGAGTTCCTAAGCAAAACTGAGACTGTCTCAAAAAAGAGGAAACATCTTGAGAAACCACACCTGATGATTACCACTGGCTTATACACACACACACACACACACACACACACACACACACACAGGGCTGGGGCATGAAAAAAAAAGGAAGCTAGAGGAAATGGCTTAGTTTTCAAAATACCTGCCTTGCAAGTATCAGCAGCTGAGTTTGATCCCTAGAGAACCATGATAAAAGATAAAATAAAATAGAAATAAAAAAGCCAAGGGTAGTGGTATATAATCCCATCACTGGTGAGATGAAGACAGGTAGATCCATGGGACTCAATGGCTGGACAGCCTACCACACTTGGTGAGTTCCAGGTCACTGCGAGGCCCAGTCTCAAAAAAACGGGGTGGATGGAATGGATGGAAGCTGTTCATAAAGAACAAACAGCCAAGGTCATCCCGTGGCCTCCACATGCACAAACACGTGCACAACACTGTGGTGGTCTGAACGAGAAGTCCCATAACACCTGATTCTCAGTTGGTGACACTGTGGAAAGGCTGCTGTAGGAAGTACATCACTGAGGCAGACTGGTTTTAAGGCCTCATCCATCCATCCATCCATCCATCCATCCATCCCTCGCTCCCTCCCTCCCTCCCTTCTCCCTCCCTCCCCCCTCCCTCCCTCCCCCCTCCCTCCCTCTCTCTCCTGCTTCTTTTGTGTGGATAAAATGTGACCAGACAGCTTCCTGCCCCTGTCGTCATGGCTTCCCACCATGACTCTCCTCTCTTGCTTTTGTCAGGGTAACAGGAGAGTAACTGACTGGCGCGCGCGCACGCACGCGCACACACACACATAAATCTCGTGTGCCTCATGTAGGGCCATGAACGGGAATCTCCGCCACCGCTTCTAGTGTTGGAATAGTTCCTCACCAGTTGTGGTGCTGTTGGGAGGCTGCAGGGGTGGCCTGATGGAGGGAGGATGGCAGCAGAAGCAGGCTTTGAGAGCTCAACTCCTGCCACTTCTAGGTCCCTCGCTCTGTTCTGCGCTTGTATTTGAGGATGGGAGCTCCTAGCTTCCTGCTCCTGCCACCACGTCGGCCAGCTGCTGCCATACTGCGCTGGCCAGTATGGACTCTGGAACTGAAGCCACAATAAATGCCTTCTTCTGTAAGTGACCTTAGTCATGATGTTTTATCACAGCAACAGAGAATAAGTAATACGAGTCACATATGATTTGTCATCAAAATTATTTTTTTTTTAATTTATCAATGTAAGCAACTAAAGCTCACTGAATTTGTGTCTGACACAATTCAAGGAGTTTTCAATCAATTTTTAATTACAGTAGGAAAAGTAGACACACAGAACCACTATGTGGTTATTTTCCCAGTTCCTTAATGTGTAACTACAATAAATATACTTGGCAACCAGCACAATCCCCATACTGATCCATAAATCATTATGGCAGGAAGGATCAAGAACCTATAGAGATTCGTCTCCTCACCAGTGCAGTAGTGTGTATCTACACACACACACATACATACACACACAAAAATAAATAAATAAATAAATAAAATAAAATAAAAATTGGTATCATCTTGAAAAACAAAAAGATGGTAACCACATGACTTGATTGTTTATAGTCTTTTTATAACACAGATGGCTCTTGGTGAAGAGATATGAGTTATCAGAATCTAGAGAGGTAGTAGCTCTAACAGCAGCTATCACCTATGATGCAGTATTTACTGCATCAAAGTAATGCAACTTGCAATCTAGAAGTCAAATGCCTTTTTCCTCTATACCAACTTGGCAGAAGCAGCTTCACTTTGCTAAACTACCCCAGTCTTCAGGTCTATGGTAACTTTCCTACATTTCAATATGTTCCACAGAGACAATATCATACTGGGCATCTACACAACACCACACCAACTTCCTCTACAGATATTATACTGACTGGGTCTGATGATTAAGAAATAGCAGTATATGTCTTAACAAGATACATGTAAGGCATGGGTGGTGATGCAAACCTTTTATCCCAGTTTGTGGAATATTAGTTGAAGATATGTTACATTTGTTGATGCTATGGAGCATTTGTTTAATAATACAAAGATGTGTTGCATTCTTTTATGTTGCATTTGTTTAACTCTGTGAAGCTGTGTTACTTCATCTATCTAAAACACCTGATTGGTATAATAAAGAGCTGAACAGTTAATAGCTGGGCAGGAAAGGGATAGGCAGGATTGCCAGGCAGAGAGAATAAATAGAAGGAGAAAAAAGACCAGAGGAGCAAGAAAAGAAGGTGCCAGCCACAGGGTGAGACACAATAGAAGAAGAAAAGAAAAGATATACAGAAATAGAGAAAGGTAAAAGCCCAGAGGCAAAAGGTAGGTGGGGTAATTTAAGAGAAACTGGATAGAAACAAGCCAAGCTAAGGCCAGGCATTCATAAGAAAGAATAAGCCTCCATATGATTATTGGGGAGCTGGGTGGCAGGTCTACCAAAGAGTAAAAGAGAAAGAAAGAAAGAGAGGGAGAGGAAGAAAGAAAGGAGAGAGAGAGAGAGAGAGAGAGAGAGAGAGAGAGAGAGAAGAAATGAAAAACAAAACCTACATCTCAGCACTGAAGAGAAAGAGGACAGCCTGGTGTACATAGGAAGTTCCAGGACAATCAGGGTTACATAAAGACAGCTGTTTTCATTTTTTTTCTTTTTCTTTTCTTTTCTTTTCTTTCTTTTTTTTTTTTTTTTTTTTTTTTTTTTTTTTTTTTTTTTTTTTTTTTTTTGGTTTTTTGAGACAGGGTTTCTCTGTGTAGTTTTGGTGCCTGTCCTGTAGCTCACTCTGTAGACCAGGCTAGCTTTGAAATCACAGAGATCCACCTGGCTCTGCCTCCCGAGTGCTGGGATTAAAGGTGTGCACCACCACCACCACCTGGCTGTTTTCATTTTTGAAAAAAAAAAAATGCTATGGGCACAGCAGAAATATGAAGTAGGAATTCAGCTGATTATGACAATGCTAATACCTGGAAGAATCAAGGAACTCTTCCAGAGGACTGAGCCAAATCTCAGGGAATATTTGATGTTATTCAGCTTTTAATATACAAGCTGTTTCCTGCTATGAACTTCTTGTGCACTCATAACTTCCCCAAGAACTTATAATGGTATGGATGGATCATTTCTTGGGACATGAGATATCTGAATAAATCCACATAGACAAGGTTTACTGCCTTCAGGCCCTCAGCTCCTTCCTTAACACTTGAATTGGATATCTGCCTTCTGCAACTCTCCCTTAGCAAGCATCCATGGACAAGCAAAAATAGCTGGCCAGACCACCCGGGAGGTGCCTGAGGCCCCTGAACTAAGGTAAACACCCTTATGGAGACACCGCCTGGCCCAAGGGGAAGTTAGGCGCATAGCTTTGCTTCTTGTGCAAATCAAGCTCAGATCTCCCCTCCTCACACAGCCCTAGAGCAATTTACTTAGAAAAAGGGTTTTCTGGATACCAGGTGGAATGACATTTCTGGATACCAGGTGGATTAGGCAGGTTTCTTTGCTCCAAGCAGAGTTTTTACAGATTGTAGGTGGATTGCGTTGGGTTAGGAGACTGGGAAAGGAAGGGATGGGGCATGGACGGAGGAGCAGAGAGTGAAGATGAGGTTGAGAGCTGAGTTAGGACTAGGACAATGAGAGGGCAGGAAGAGAAGGAACAGAGTGGAGTTGAGTGTGAGAACAGAACTGAAGCTGTATAGATAGAATTTTGTCTTAGAGGAATAAAGTAGACAGACAAAGAAGCATGGTGTACGTAGATTCATTTCATATGTCTAAGATTAGATTATCAGCTGGTTGTAGATTCTTCCACAGACCTTGGTAGAGGGCTATCAAGGGGCTGGACCCCAATAGTTCCCATTAAAAAACCAACAGACAAACAAACACTGCTAGGTGTAGTGAAGCATGCCTTCAATCCCAGCACTTGGGAGGCAGAGGCAGGTGGATCTCTGAGTTCGAGATCAGCCTGGGCTACATAGTGAGTTCCAGGACAGCAGACTACACAGAGAAACCGACTTGGAAAAAAAAAAGAAAAAGAAACCCCACCCCACCCCCCCAAAAAAAACACAAGACACTTACAAGCCAGAATGTAAAGTTAAACTCTACCTCTGGGTTCTTTTATCAGTTAAGCCTCTTGTCAGATGACTGAAAACAAAGTTACTTTAACAGACAGAATTTAATATAAAGAACTAAATTCATATAGAAGTTCAACTAAACAGTTGAAAAGCAAAAGTAAATACAATATAATAGAGGTATGAGCTTCAGAAAGCAGTTACTATTCTGGGGAACAAAGGATAAGCTGAAATTATGAAAACCTAGAAGCATAGAGAAAAGCTCCATGGAGCCCAGACTAGGACCCCTGAGGAGAAGCCACTCTAGCTGGTGTTCAGTCCAGCCCACTCATTACACAAACAGAATGCTGAGTCTAAAGTTCTCACCCCATGCTACCCAACCCATTATTGGTAGAGTTCAGACACTGCTCTACTGTCTTTATGAGCATGCGCTCTACCATATCACTAACTGGTATCTTATGCCTGGTCAAAGATTCTTCCTGTTCACCTAAATAAATAAATATAAAAATAAAAAAGAAGAAGAAAGAAGAGGAGGAGAAGAAAATATATTCAAGCAATAACTATAACTCTCTAAACTCAGGAGTAAGTTAGAGGGGTGTGTGTGTGTGTGTGTGTGTGTGTGTGTGTGTGTGTGTGTGTGTATCAATATATAGCTATATAGATGTATGCACATGTGGAGGCAGAGGTAGAAGCTGGGTACCCCCCTCAAGCTTACTTTTTGAGACAGGTCTCTTACTGAACCTAAAACTTACCAATTCAGCTAGACTGGCTAGCCAGAAATCCCACCACTGGGATTACCCGTGAGTGCCACAGCACAGAGCTTCTGACCACGGCTTACGAGGGGTGGAACGCAGATCCTCACGCCTGTGTGGCACAAGCACATTCCAGACTGAGGCCAGCCCCAGCCCGTGAACTGTCCTTTCTAACACATCCTTCCTTACTCCACACTAGACAGAGCCTGTTCTAGCTTTTAAAATCATACAGCAAAAGGTGCTTCTGAAAATCATGGATGCTGTCTTCTTATCTAGATACTAATTACAAGGAGAGATACATTTTGAATATTCACAGGCTGTATATTTATGACTGTTGTCCCTCTCGCATGAATATATAGGCATCCACAAAAACTGCAAGATATGCTGCTGTCACTCCACCTGTTTATAACACCAAGATTAACAAGTTCTTAATATATTAACCCTTTCATCTCCCACAAACTAGAGGCAGAAACAATGGCAACCTTTATTTCTGTATTTAATTATAAAAACAATGAAGAAATTGCTTTGTGGTGTGGAAATGACAAAAATCGTGGAGGAGAAAAAAACATAACAAATAACAATGTATTGAGACTTATAAATATTGAGAAACCAAGAACATTAAATACGGCTGCAAAGCAAAAGTGAACAGTGAACAGTAAGAAACTGGAACTAGCAAGATCTGGAGTCAAGAACAAGCTCTATAATTTACTACCCATGTGCCTTAGGAAGGATGCATACTCGCCCCAACTCCACATCCGTCAAATGAGTGCACTACTACAGGAGTGCGGAAGGATTATAATTATCCAGCTGAAAGAGTCTTCACGGAGCTGAACTGAGTAACTATTATTACTGTGTGAGAAGGATGGTGCTGCCTTAGGAGACACTATTGAAAAAGAAAAGAGCTGAGCTTATGTAGGGCTGTAACAGTATCTTTTTTGAGGATCCTCAGTATCTAATATAGTGCCTGAACAAGCACGCTGTTCAGTAACAATTTGGTTTAATGAACGACACATGATTGGAAAGCTAGCAAAATTGTTGTAGACTTCAGACTGAAATAACAGATGTCATGGATAGAAGAAATAATTGCAGATTAAATTTCCAGAAGGCGGGGGATGTAGCTCAGTTGGTGAAGCGCTTGCTTAGCATGCAGCAGGCCAAACAACTGAGCAGGGCGATGCATGCCTGTGACACCGGGCTCAAGAGGCGGAGGCAAGCGGACCTCAATTCCAAGGCTATATCTTCTAGTTCAAAGCTAGCCTAGGCTACATGAAACCTTGGGTGGGGGCTCTTGGAGAAAAGAACCTGGATGTGAACATAGACTTAAATTAATATGTTCAAGGTGGGGTTTTTTGTTTGTTTTTGTTTTTGTTTTGTTTTTGTTTTTGTTTTTTGGGTGGGGGCTGCTGAACGGTTATTTTTTTGTTTTTTGAGAGAGGGTCTCATTATGCAGCCTAGGTTGGCCTGGAACTCATGAACATCCCTTGTCAACCTCCTGAGTACTAGGACTTCAAACTTTCACCATAGCTCGTGCCACCACAGCCAAATTATTTTAATTTAATTAATTTATTAAGATTTAGGGAAAAAACTAGTGGCACACACCCTAATGCCAGCACTCAGGGGAAGCCCTAAGGCGGTGGTTCTCGGCCTTCCTAATGCTGCGACCCTTTAATACAGCTCCTCATGTTGTGGTGACCCCACCATAGAATTGTTTCATTGCTACTTCATAACTGTAATTTTGCTGTTATGAATTGTAATGTTAAGATTTATGGAGACAGAGGTTTGCCTAAGGTGTCGTGACCCACAAGTTGAAAACCCCAACTGTAAGATGAATTCAAAGCTACCCTGAGTCACATAAATCTCTTTCTCGAAACAAAACAAAAACTTAAAAACAGAAACAAAAAAGGGTCTAGAGGAGACAAGATTTTAAGTATAAAATAAGAAAATAAGATTAAAATTGATGATATAGCCAAAAATGGTGGCACACGCCTTTAATCCCAGCACTCAGGAGGCAAGAGGTAGGCGGATCTCTGAGTTCAGCCTGGTTTACAGAATGAGTTCCAGGACAGCCAGGGCTACACAGAGAAACCCATCTAGAAAAAAAAAATTGTACACTACTAACCCAAGTCAAAAACTACAGAAATTAGATGCCAAGACTTAGGAGGAACTAGATCTATTTATGAGACAAATGGAAGTAATTGGGAAAAGATTCAATTCACATAAATAGGCTGATGTTTTTGTGTCTTTGGTTATGAAGCAAAAGTAATCTAGAAAGAGAAGGATGCTACTCTCCTTCCTTGGGTTTAAATAACTACAAGTAAGGAGCTGAAGAGATGGCTCAGTGGTTAAGAATACAGTGTTCTTGCAGAGGACCCAAGTTCAATTCCCAGCACCCATGCTGGGTGTCTCACAGTCCAGTTCTAGGGAATCTGGAGTCCCCCCTCAGACCTCTGGCTTCCCATGGAACCTGCACTCATGCACACATACCCCTACAGACAGACACTCATACACATAATTTAAAACATGGTAAAAATATATCTAAAGAAAAAAAAACTACAACCCCAGACAGACAAATATGAGAGGTAGTTCTCCAACTGTTAGAGAAGAATATTCTTATTGCCACACAAAGAAACAATACAAAAATAACCCAGCAAGGCAATTTCTTTTTAGGAGGCAAGAGAGCACACCAAGCAGGAAATCTGATACGTTTTTATACTCACCCTGGAGTGTAAGACCTCTCCACACTGGCGGGCCGCATCCTCAGTCTTTTCCAGTTGGCTGGCTGGAAAACAACTTATGCCAAGGTAAGAGGAGAGGGATCTGCCAGCCTGGGCCATCATATTCTGGGAGCACACAGGCCTCCCTTAACGAAAGTTTTATCAGGTGAGAGAGATTACAGGTTTGCATAGACGTTTTTACGGTGTAGGGCCAGTAAAAGATTCAGATTCCTTGACAGAAAGTTTAACAAACTGGGGAAGGTGTAAGTGCTGTTGACAGAAAAGCAGTTTCTCACAAAACCTTTTATTCTCCAACCTACACTGGCATTTCATAAAACCTACCCAGAGGTTTTACAAATGATAGGATACAAATTCCGAGCAGTGATGTGTTGGCAGAGATGAAAAATAAAACCAGGCTCTTAAGGAAATACAGGTTTGAAAGGGGAGGAAAGAAGAACCTGCTGGGGACGGATCTCAGCTGGTGGAGTGTTTGTTCAGCGTGCATCGTGAATCCCTGGATTTGATAAATAAAACTAGGTGTGCGGACACAAACCTGTAATCCCAGCACTCACTCAGGAGGTGGAGGCAGGAGAACCAGAAACTTAAGGTCATCCTCAGCTCCATAGCAAGTTCAAAGCTAGCCTGGAGTACACGAGACCCTGTGTCAAGAGAAGTGAGCTGGGGGATGGAGCAAAGACGTCTCACTGTGTCTTCTCTGTGAGCAACCCTAGGTCCTACAGGAACCCACACTGGCCAGATCCTACAGGAACCCACACTGGCCAGATCCTACAGGAACCCACACTGGCCAGATCCTACAGGAACCCACACTGGCCAGATCCTACAGGAACCCACACTGGCCAGATCCTACAGGAATCCACACTGGCCAGATCCTACAGGAACCCACACTGGCCAGATCCTACAGGAATTCCACGCTGGCCAGATCCAGCATACCTTCAGCCTTGAGGGAGTCTGTTTTTCTCCGCTGGCAGCTGAACCCAAGCAGTAGTGAATGCTAGCCAAGAACTCCACTACCAAGCCACATCCCCAGTCCCAGGTTTGTTATTTTAATCACCAGCTAGAAAATCTCCCTATTAGTGTCTTTGACTCCAGAAACTCTTCTATATTATCCTGAACCAATGGTCTTTTAGTACCTGCTATAATTTAGTAAACTCTGCTATAATTTACTAAACTCTGCCTCCCTTAACATCACACTTACTAACTGTTGACACGAGGAGCATGAAGCCTTCTTTGCTTCTCTCCTGGAAATCTTTCCTCATCACCAACTCCCAAACCCCTCTGTTCACAGACAAATCTAATGGCTGCCCCAGAGCCATCTCTGAGCAGGCTGGAGGTCTGCCTGCGGTGTGGGCTGCACACAGCTGTCACGGTGAGTGTGAAATGGAACTTAACATCTGCCAGCCACACACCAACAGGAGCCTGTCACATCCTCCTCTGGTGGGAGATGGCCAAGCTAGAAAGATCTATGGTAACAGAATTAAAACCAGCCACGCTCCCTGCATCACAAAGTCCGTGGTGTTTTTTCCTTCGTTTGCTGCCAATGTCCAGATGCAGAGCTCGTTTTTATAGCACACTGTTAAGGTGGATTGTGTGTGTGTGTGTGTGTGTGTGTGTGTGTGTGCATGTGCACTCGCTCTACTAAATGTATTCTAATGATGGTAAGTGTCATTTTAAAATTGCCTGAATTATTTTAATGGCTGGAGACAAAATTACATTGAATAGAAAGTCAATGACTACCCAATAATCTGGTAATGTTACACTGATAAGCTGTTTCAGAGTTTGGGGGTAGGGGGTGAGACAGGACCTCTTGTTGCCCAGGCTGGCTTTGAACTCATTGTATAGTTCCGGCTAGCCTTAAATTCTTAGGGCCCTGTTGTGGATAGGGGAAGAACTCTGTGCTATCTGCACATACATGAATTATAGGTTTTACTGTACTATGGGTTCTAGAGCTCTGGAGAACTGTTCATTGAGGGCTTGAAAGTGTTATATAGAGTTTGAAACCACCCAGAAAAGACAACCAGATTCAATTCAGATTATAATTGGCCAAATTTATTGAAACTGCTAGCAAGGCCGCAGACTCTAACCCAAATCAGAGATGCGCCACCCAGAAGCAGGTGAAGGAAGGGCTTCTAAAGGGGAAAACCACAGCACTTCCCTCCTGTGGGATTCACAGCTGCGTGAGGAACTGCCTTACTCCCCTTGCACACAGTAGTAAGTGACGTTACAGAAGTCAGAGCAAGCAGCTAATCATTTCACAACAGTTACACAATTCTAGGGAGGGCTGCTGGGAACTTATCCTTCAGGAATTTAGGTCAGAGACAAGTGGCTAGTAACACGGGTGCCTAGCACAAAGGGGAGTTTTCTGCAGCCATCATAACAGCACTGTCAACTTGTAAAGCATGAATCTACTAAGTGATAATGGAGTTGAACTTCGGATGAGACACGCACACATCAGGGCTTCAGTTCTAGATTAAGAAAAAGAAATGCTGCCGGGCAGTGGTGGCGCACGCCTTTAATCCCAGCACTCGGGAGGCAGAGCCTGGCGGATCTCTGTGAGTTCGAGGCCAGCCTGGGCTATCAAGTGAGTTCCAGGAAAGGCGCAAAGCTACACAGAGAAACCCTGTCTCGAAAAACCAAAAAAAAAAAAAGAAAAAGAAATGCTGATCATACAGGCGGAGTACACAAGCTAATCACCGTATCTACAGACAAAAGTCTGGACAAATGTATTTTAACAAAATGAAAAGAGAAAAGATACATGAGAACCTATAAAAGTATCATAAGGCATAAGATCCACAAAATTCAAAGAAACACTTCAGAGTAAACTACAGGATGGGGTGGGGAGCTGGTGCCATTGGTAAAGTGCTTGCCACGTAAGCATGAGAAGCTGAGTTCAGATTCTCTAATGCCTACATAAAGCTGGGGACAGCAATGCACACATCCATAAGCTAGTACTTGGTGAGCAGAGAAAGCTCTGCATTCCAGACAACCAGTGAGCTCCAGGTTCAGTGAGAAAAGCTGTCTCCACTAGCGTGAACAGGGGAGATACCCATCATCAACTTTCGCCTGCTCATGCATTGGCACCTATATGCATGAATACATACATACTTCATACACACCCCAAAAATAAAGGCTAAACTAGTAAAGGATCTAGAGACATACAGATCTACTCTGAGAGACTTAAAAACCTAAAGGAGACAGGTGACTCCTGAGAAAAATGTAAATTACCAAGCAACTTACTTAAAAAGTCATCTTGATCTAAACCTATTTTATAAAAACAGCAGAACCTTGGGGTAGTGGTGGGGCATGCCTTTGATCCCAGAACTCTGGAGGCAGAGGCATGCAGATCTCTGTAAGTTCAAGGCCAGCCCAGTTTACAGAGCTAGTTTCAGGACAGCCAGGGCTACAGAAAAAAACCTTGTCTCAAAAAAAAAAATTGGATATGCAAACACCCATAATAAACATGAATGTAAAAGTTTAGATCACATATTAACAATTTAACTCCCAAATACACTAAAATAATACACAAAGCAAGTAAAGTTTATTCCAAGAATATAATGATTCATAATTTTTCAAATTACATTCATGTGCAGCCTGGCGGTGGTAGCGCACGCCTATAATCCCAACACTTGGGAGGCAGAGGCAGGCGGATCTCTGTGAGTCCGAGGCCAGCCTGGACTACAGAGTGAGTTCCAGGAAAGGCGCAAAGTTATACAGAGAAACCCTGTCTCGAAAAAAAAAAAATACATTCATGTAATTGACATTACATTTCCATGTGAAAAACAATATATATAATTATTTACCTCAATAGATTTCTTTTGGGTGTTTTGTTTTGTTTTGTTTTGAGACAAGGTCTTGCTATGTAGCCCAAGCTCACCTTCAGTCCAGTCCTGTCTGTACCTCCCAAGTACTAGGATTACAGACATTTACCAATCCTGAATCAATAGATTTTTAATTTAAAAAAAAAAAAAAACTTGATAAAATTTGTCACCTTCTCTGTTCGGGTGGTAAAGAGGAGCAACCTAGAGACTTAACAAATACAATAAAACTGTCTTACAAGATGCCTCCCAAAAGCCTACGGAAAACATCACATTTCATTAAACATTAGGAGCATCCTCACTAAGCAGGAGGAAGGTGGGAACTACAATCAGCATTACTGCTGGTCACTCTGTACCAGGACTGATGTTTCTCATAAGGAGGCTAGAAAAAGAAATGTGGGTTCTTGGCTACAAGCAATATGGCAAACTTAAGCTAAAGAGAATTTACTGGAAGAATTTCAGTAACTGCCAAAAGAAATGCAAGGCTGAAGAAAGCAAGTAAATACTAGGGACCTGCAAAGGGCCATGCAGAATGGTCTCTGTAAGAGGGCAAGCCCTTCAGTTAGTCACTCTGCCGCCATCACTGAGTTCCAAGGGCCCTTTGCAATAATTCATCACTGAGATTCAAAGACTTTCGAAGAAATACCCATCTACCACCAAATGGTTGCAGAGCGATTAAGGTGTGTGTGTGTGTGTGTGTGTGTGTGTGTGTGCAATGGAGCGTAGTGTTCAGGGAAAGCAGAGGACATCATCAGTGTCCTACTCTATCACTTTCCACCTTACTCCTTCCCGACATGGCCTCTCTCTGTACCTGAAGCTAAGCTCCAACAAACCTCCTGCCTCTCCCAACCCCCACAGAGCCGAGTTTACAAGCACATGTAGCTATGCACAGCTTTTCACATAGGGACTGGGGATTCGATCTCAAGTCCTCAGGCCTGAGCAGCAAGCTTTCGTACCCACTAAGCCGTCTCTCCAGCCCCAAATGTTCCCTTTGTAACTAAAAACCATAATAAGGGGCTGGAAATGTGGTTCAATGGTTAGGAACACTTACTACTCTCACAGAGGACCTGATTCAGTTTCTAGCACCCTCAATGGATGGCTCAGAAATAGCTGTAAAGCTAGCATAACTCTAGCTCCAGGGAACTCTGACCCAGTGGCCTCTGCGGGCACCTGTACTCATGTGCACATACAAACACACAATTAAAAATAAAAATAAATATATTTTTAAGAGAACATAAATCAGCACTTCTATAATCCTCAGCAGAGACCAACCTTCCGGAAACAATATATAAAGCCTAAAAGTCATAAAGGAGATCTGTCTATAAAAGTATGTCTGTCTATTAAAAAAAACAGAAACTAGATTTAACCATAAAATTTTTAAAACTTCTGCACTAAAAGCTAAAATTTAATGAGAGAAAAAAATAAAACAAAAAGCTTTAGCACTTCCAATAGAATGTCCATGATGCATGAAGAAAATCAGCAAAGTAAAACAATAAGCTACATCTCAACAGAACAGGCAAAAGATATTAGACATGTACAGTAATTAAACACAAATGACCAATAAACCAAGGGAGCACACACATTAATAATCGGGAAAAATGCAAATGAAAACTATTTTCTGACTATGAAAATAACAAGAGGTTGAGGACTGACAGTAAGGACTACTGTTAACATTAAAGGGCACCCTAACACACTCCCTGCTTACATAGGCGTTCTCCTGTGAACGCAATCATTTACTAGTATTAGGAGAAAAGCATGTTTCCATCCATGTCTATTGGCATTCAATTATCCAAGTGATTCTCAAAAATCTGTCAAATTTTGAATTTCTATACACCCTGAAATTTAGAGAAGGCATGCACGGGGTGCCACGGTTTGGAGGAAGGGACTACCAAGGGGCAAAGGGGATTTGGAGAAGATGAGAAAAATACGTTATATTTTAATCATGAGCATAGTTAATCATGTAACTTTATGATTAAAAAAATAGTGAATATATTTATGTAAATAATATCCTTTAAAAAATGACATTAGAAATGGTTCGGCCTGGGGCTACACTGAGTGGGAGGGCATTTCCCTAACATCACCTCCAGTAACAACAACAAAAGGCCTAGAGTGTTAGTTTACATTTAGCACTTAAAAATGTCAACAGTTTTTAAAGTTTTTACATACTAATTTTAAAATAACGCATTAAATGTTAAAATAATGTGTTCTTTACTAAAATAAGTGTATTTCCCAAAGCCAAAACTATTTCGTGAGAAAAGGCACACTGTTGTGTATTTGGGCAATCTCCTTAGCGTCCAGCTTCAAACAGGCACAGCTGGATGACCCCATCATGTTTCCATCTCTTACGACACTATAAGCCACAGAGCTGCTGGGAAACTTCACTGTACAGTCCTAAAGGCAATGAAGACGTGAAGAACTTCTGACTATCATGAAAATAATGAATTTTTACACCGTGTGACAGGAAAGCACGTGAAAAAGTGAACCACACTTCGAGAACATCTGATTTAGTCAATACAAGATACTATCAGATTTCGGATGTGGAGTAGTATAAAAAAAAAAAGTAGTTCTTTTTTAATCGGAGAAGCATTAGCCCTTGCAGATGCTCTGTTCTTCAAACAATGAGTGGGACTTAGAAACTCGCGAAAAACGTAAAGGAGTCAAGGACTTAGGAAGTCAGTAGTCCATAAGAGGTAAGACAGTCATCCTCAAGCCTTCACACTTCACCTGCTGCACAAGGCAAGGCAGCAGGTAGCAGGAAGGCGGTGAAATGCCTGACCCGCAAAGACAGAGACTCAGAAAAATAATGGAAATGTGGGGTAACTTTAAAAGTAAAGCCAGTGAGAGACAGGAAATCAAACATTGCCCTCTGGTCACATGGTTCATGAAACTCAAGGTTGTGAAAACCCCATCACATCCCCACACGGTTCAGAGATGCTGAACTACGTATGCCAAGAGACTGTTAACCTGTACCACGTCTCTGAGAAAACGCAAAGCCACCCACTCGTGAGGTTTAACACGCTAGCACTGTGCTAGGTGCCCTCTGAGGCGTTCTGTTCAGGGGTCTGCATCATTTCCCTAAGACGAGGTCAGAGTCGGGTGGTCCGGACCGGGAGGTGGGCCGCCCCGGGTTCAGGAGTCCCAGTCCTGGGCCACCCCGGCACTGACTGCGCGGAACCGGAGCGCGTCGGGCCCCTTCAACTCACCTGGCCGCTGCCTCAGCGCCATCACCGACACCAGGTAGTGGGCGACGTCAAAAAAGGGGAACATGGACGTGCGGGAGAAGGCCAGGGTCAGATCATCCCACGGGTATTCCATGACGACGACCGACCCCGTCGGCCCCAGCAGCCACAGCTGCCGGTTCCCCTCCCGCGGCAGGGTTGGGGGAGGGGACGGCCGCGCCAGCTCCAGCCCTGCGCGTGCGCTCTGGAGCCCGGGGAGGCCGAGAGGTGGGGCCCTGTACGGGGGCGTGGCCGGAGCCGGAACGAGAGGCGGGGCCAGCGAATTACGGGCCTTGGCTGGGGCTTGGCCCTGGTTCTCCTAATAAAGATTTGGCATCTTCTCTGTGTGAGTCGGAGCCAACTGACCCAAGGGGCCACTCTCAGAGTCAAATTTCTTTACATAAACGGATGCCATTCGCCTTTCATTAAACAACTACAATGTAACTCACTTTGTTGCCTCCTGAAGATATGAAAAAGAAAACAATAAAGTTTTATCCATAGTCTCATGAAACTTGCACTTTCCCAAGGGGGCCTTTTTCTTTTTTCTTTCTTTCTTTTTTTTTTTTTTTTTTTGAGGATGCACAAAATTTCACAAATCGTAAAAAGTATGGATGCCATGCCAAGGCAGTTGGTTAGGGAAGACCATTGCAGGGAGATGGTCTGCAAATACTAGGAGGTATTTTGGCTAGACTACAAACTGAGAATGAAGTTAGAAAAGAAGTTAAAAAAGAAAAGAAGTAAAAGTCTCTCACAATAAAGCCAAGGTGTTTTAAAGTCTTGATCAATCTCTACATTGTATTCAATCTTGCTTACCAAAATCCATACCATTGTGCTAAATTGGGTCATTCTGGTGAAGATGGGCAAGGCGCTGAAGTTGCAATCCAGCTCCAAAGATTAGTGGAAAGAGCTGAGGGAAATCAGAGTGTACTCACAGGTTCAAGACAAAAAGTAGTAGATGTGAGTCTTAAGGGCAGAGACCCAGATAGAGAAAGACTGTCCAAGATGAATGCAAACTCCACTTGTAAAGGTAGCAAACAGAGGCAAGTTTGAAGAAACAAGGAAAGGAGCAATCTGGGGAAAATATTTATAAAAAGAACTAGAAATAAAGGAAACGAAGTAAGTCTGGGTAAGAAAAAAGAGTGAGTTTGGCACTTTTTTATTTGACAAGCCAACAGACAGTGCTGTTACCGGCAATATGTAAACACACAAACTACTGAAGGAAGAGGTAGATGACTGCTCTAAGTATTACTGCTAAGGGCATTTCACCTTTTTCCTTTTGAATTTAACCTTTGGTTTAACTCAGTTAGCAATTGTTACCTACACACATGCTTTGTACCAAACAGTAGATACTAGAGGCACTGTCCTGAACACTAGGTGCTTAAAATGTAAAAAAAAAAAAAAAAGAAAGAAAAAGAAAAGAAAAAAAAAGGTAATAACTATGTTTCATAACCTACTATGAAACAATAGCCTTACTAAAATAGTTTTTTACTTGCTTTTCAAAGCAAACACCTTCTAAACAAAAACTTTTTTTTTAACCTCTGCCACACGTTGGTTTTGTTTTGTTTTTTGGTTTTTCGAGACAGGGTTTCTCTATGTAGCTTTGCACCTCCCCTGAAACTCACTCTGTAGCCCAGGCTGGCCTCGAACTCACAGAGATCCGCCTGCCTCTGCCTCCCAAGTGCTGGGATTAAAGGTGTGCGCCACCACCGCCCGCATACTTTGTTATAAAAATAAAATAAGAAACACTCAAGGTTTTATTAATTCTTTTCATATGTTTTAGAGGTTCCCTGACATTTGTTTCACCACACAAGTGTAAAAGTAAATAGCCACATCCACCTAGTACCTAAAGACAGTGTTAAGATCTAAAGGAAAAGAACTAGTAATATCACACACAGAAAAGTTCTATCCAGATTTTGTCTGTGCCTATTGTATTGGCGTCTGGTCACTACATAGATTATTCAGTCTAATGGAATGCTGCATAGTTGGGGGAAACAGGGAATGAAAGAGGGAAGACTTGGAATAGAAGAAAGGCAAGATATAGAAAGTTTGTCACCAGCACTCGGGAGGCAGAGGCAGGCGGATCTCTGTGAGTTCGAGGCCAGCCTGGTCTACAGAGTGAGTTCCAGGAAAGGCACCAAAACTACATGGAGAAATCCTGTCCCAAAAAAAAACAAAAAAAAAAAAAAGAAAGAAAGAAAGTTTGTTTGTCTGGGAGCATCCAGACCTTTTCTGACAGTCTGAAAGTGATTCACAAAAGTTGCTGATAAAATAAATCCAAACAAGTATACACCTTAGAAAACAAAGCTGGTCTATTCAGACTAGCATCTAAGGGATTTTGACTCAAGCTCTTCAAAGCATTTTTTAGTTCAGAAATATGTGAAACTAGTATTTCCTAAACCAGGTTTCTCAACAGTAGCACCATTGGCATTTGAACTGAGAATTCTTTTTCATTTGGGACTGCCCTAGGCATTATAGGATATTTAGTAGTATTTTTGGTACAAGCACATGCACGCGCGCGCGCGCACACACACGCGCGCGCGCGCACACACACACACACACACACACACACACACACACGCACACACACACACCAGTTGTGATGATCAAAAATATCTCCAGACATTTCGAAATGTTCCCAGGGTAGGGAGGATTATAAAATCATGCACAGTCCAGAACTACACCGGTAAATGAATAAAGGTCTGTTGGCAGAATGTGCTTCTATTAATACAAACATTGTAGTCATGCTGTAAAATTAACCAGCAGGTTAATTCTAGAGCTACTCTCATAACCCATTTTAGTCCCAGCGTGTTCGTGTTTCTTTGTGGTTCAATGTCTGTACTCAGCATCACAAATGGCATTTCCTTTCTCTCCTGCAATACTGCTTCCTAGCCACTGGGTGGCATGCCTTTCACTTTGAGGAATCCAGAGAGAGAGAGAGAGAGAGAGAGAGAGAGAGAGAGAGAGAGAGAGAGAGAGAGAGAGAGAGAGAGAGAGCCATGAATAGTGTAAGAAAAGAAACTCTCATATTGAAGGGACTGATTGCACTTCTAAACTTGAGTATGCTAGATAGGCATTTTTGTCTAAAGTTATGCTTTTAATTTAGGTACACTTATTTATTATGTGTGTGGAGATATATGTGTGTAGAAGCATATATGCCTCAGCATGTATATGGAAGGAGTCAGTTCTCACCTTCCACCATGTGGGTCCCAGGTATGAAACTTGGGTCCTCAGGATTGGTGGCAGATGCCTTTACCCACCTGAGTCATCTCAGCACCTCATCTAAAGTTATTCTAATAGCCATTTAGTAACTACCCTGTATTAATTATAAGACAGGACATAAGCACATGTACTTTGAATTTAACCTTTTTAATGTTCAGAATTATAAAGGACAGTTAACTAGAGAATGCTGGTCACACTCAACATACCTACCACTTCAATCAGCACCATGATGTTTCAGTGATTAAGTTGGTCTGAGAATCCACTTAATTCTACTCTATATGTATTTGGTAATACTTTTGATGTTATGTCTGGGAAAATATGACCTTGCCCCTTATTTCTCACACTTGAAATGAAAATCTTTTTCTCTTAGTATCAGTATCATTCATACTTCCAGTAAATATAAACTACTAGACTAAAAATAGTCTCCAAGTGCAAACTTTCCTAAGAAAAACCTGAGGTCACCAAAGGGGAGGATCTCATTTCATCAAAGCTGAATTGCCAGTCAGTCACCAGTGCGTTAGATGCCAGTTCTCCATGGTTCACCACACTCTTAGCAATCTACCTCTGCTCAAGAGTAATAGGGACCATTAAATTCATAGGTCGTTCAAATTGGAACACGGACCTAGGCACTTGAAGAAAATAAAAGTCTTTGGGGGCCCAAAAGATGGCTGAATGAGTAAAAGTTCTGGATACACAAACTGATGACCTGAGTTCAGTCCCCAGAACCCACAGGGGCAGAAAAGTATCAACTCCCACAGGAAGTTGTCCTCCAACCTCCACATAGCTGCCTTATCAAGCAGGTGCCTGTATGTGAATGCCCTCCCCCACATATAACAACAACAACAATAATAATGTGTGGTTTGAATAAAAATGGCCCCTTATAGGCTCATAGAAAGTGACATTTAGGGGTGTGGCCTAGGTAGAGTAGATGTGGCCTTGTTGGAGGAAGTATGTCACTGGAGGTGGGGCTTTGAGGTCTCAGATGCTCAAGCCAGGCCCGGAGTCACTCTCTCTTCCTGCTGTGCGCTGATCCAGTTGTAGAACTCTCAGCTACCTCTCCAGCACTATGTTTGCCTGTGTGCCACCATGCTTCCCGATATGACAACAATGGCATACACCTCTGATCTGTAAGCAGACCCCAATTAAATGTTTTCCTTTATAGGAGCTGCTGTGGTCATGGTGTCTCTTTGCAGCAATAAAGCTTTGTCTAAGACAACTAATCATGATGATCATGATGATGATGATGATAAATAAAATAAAAACTTTAAGAAATTTCCAGGACAGACAATAAGTCATTCTGAGAAGGCTAAGCAAAGTAAAGAAGCTACTGAACCCCATGAAACTGAGGACAAGTTGAAAATCAGATCCAAGAAGGAGAAAAGCAGGACAGTTCTTAGTCCAATAACAGAGAGGGTCAGGGCCTTCTTTCAGGTACTCACCATACTCAGTGTCAACATCCCTCATCCTGTGCTCCTCCCCCATTCAACATTTCCAGGAGACATAGCCTGCCTGCCATGAAAAGAAAGATGTCCTTTCCTGGTTAATATGCTCTTGGGCGGAGGCTGGATCACATGGTTAAGATACAAGACACTGCTATGTATCTGAGGCAATCTCTGAGACAGAGAGAGAGAGAGAGAGAGAGAGAGAGAAAACCCAAAAGGTTTCTCTTTCTCTCTCTCCCTCCCTCTTTGTCTTTCTCTCCTTTCTTTCTTTTTGTGATACAGAATCTGACATAGCCAAAACTGGCCTTGAAAACTCACTGTGTATTATTATTATTATTATTATTATTATTATTATTATTATTAAACTTCTAATCTTGATATCTTTTAATCTGGTTTTCTGTGGTGTTGGGGATCAAGCCCAGGGCTTCAGTGCATGTTAGCAAGCCCTCTACTAACTAACCTACAACCCCAGCATACATTATCATTTTCCTTAACCCATTTATTTTAAACTAGTGCTAAAGAGAGAATGCAAAGACAGACAGTAACGAACTAGACTTATTTATTCTGTTACCACCAGTTCCTCTTAAGGACGCTGTTAGTACAGTTATTTTCTCATGTTGGACAAAGCTCAAACACTGCTAAGGTTTTCCTTTCCTGATGGATGCTTCAGCAGTGAAAAGGCCAGGTGAGAACCAAGAAGACCTTTGAAGAGGCGTTAGTAACTCATCGTATCCTTTAACGTTACCCAGAAGATCCCATCCCATTCTCCTCATTTGGGATACTAAAGAAAAAGTCCACAACAGTTAAAAACATCAATGTTCCCTCCCAAATGAGGAGAATGGTACAGAGGTACCTGTCCAAGTCAATCGATGAGGGAAGGAAGTAAGATGACTCCATTGTCTCCCAGCTTCTCTTCTCCCCTTCCATCTTCTATTTCTCTATAGTCAGGATGCTCAGTGGGCAGATGGAGGGCAAATTAGAGAAGAGGAATAAGACTTCCATGGTAGTTAGAATGTATTTGGCCCCCATAATCTCATAAGGGGTGGCACTATTAGGAGGTGTGGCCTTGTTGGAGTGGGTGTGGCCTTGTTGGAGGAAGTGTGTCACTGTGGGGACGGGTTTTGAGGTTTCATATTCTCAGGATACTGCCCAATTGATTTTCTGTTGCCTGCAAAATGCAGCAGTCTCAGCTCCAGCACCGCCTCTGCCTGCACGCTGCCATGCTCCTCACCATGTTGATAATTGACTGAACATCTGAAACCATAAGCGAGCCCCTCAAATAAGTATTTTCTTTATAAGAGTTGCTGTGGTCATGGTGTCTTTTCACAGCATAAGAAACCCTAACTAAGACAACTTCCCATGTGGTAAGTGTTGTCATAGGGTTGGTTTGGGTTTTCCTTTGAGTCTTTTTTTCTGTTGTTGGTAGCTTTCTTAGGCAGGCCCGGGTGCTAACTCATTCACAGGGTATATTTGTGTGTTTGTTGTTGATGCCATAGACCTCCATGTACCAAGGATTCTTGCTGTGTACAGTTATAACAGACACCACATGTGATGAATCCAACATGCGTATCCTCTGTGTATTAGATTAAAAATTCAATGTGGCTTGCCCAGCGTCTCCGGAAGAGGTATATTCATTCAAATATTGGCAAATTAAATGAAAGGGGAATTCTATTATCAGCTTCTGAAACTAAGAGAAGAAGAACAAAGGGGAAAGACTGATACTGTCCACCCTCAAGAGCTGCCATAAAGCTGTAGGAATTAAAATGCAATAGTAATAATGAAAGGACAGGAAGTAGATCAATGAGAGGGGAAAAGGTAATCACCCCATAAGAGAGCCCTATGCCCTTGTTATGGCCTGTCTTCAGCCTTAAGCAGCCATCTTGTAACCCTGAGGGAAAAATAGCATATAACCAAATGTATCAGTTATGCCTTTCTGGCCTTCTGTTGTTTGAGATAAAATAGTCCTTTATCTGTTTAAAGAGAGTCTGGGTGGGGGAAGGAAGGTGCATCTTTCCTCCTAGAGAAGTAGAAAAGGAAGCACTCTACTCTCCGAATTCCCTTCCATGGATTTCCCTTTAGCTTTCTCACTGCGTAGACTGTTGGCCATGAAGATCCCAGGAGTGACTGTTAACTTTTATTCATCCTGCATAGACAGGCTAGCTTCTCATTTGAGAATGTGGAAGCAGCATCTTTTGTCTTAGGGCTCTAAGGAGAATGCTAAGGAAATGAGTCCCAGTTAACAGCTTCTGCTCCAGAAAACGAGAAAAAGATGGAGATGACAGAAAAGGTTGGAAAGATGCTTGTGATTTGTGTAGGTGGATGGATTTATCTGGCACACCAACAATGTGAACAAAATGAGTGCTTAATGCTTGGACAAATGAAAAGAATCCTACATGGGAATTCATAAAGGTGTCTGGATACAGGCAATTCCTCCAGAAAATGGAGAAATCGGGATCTCTGGCTTCAGCACCTGCTTCCTGTTTTGTTTTCTTTTCGAGACAGGGTATCACTGTGCAGATCAGACTAGCCTGGAACTCACTGGTATGCACCCACTTCTTCCTTCTGAGTGCTGGGATTCAAGCCATGCACCTTCATGTCCAGCCCTTCAGCACCTGCCTCTTAACTCCTGTGTCTCAAAACAGGAGAAAACAGATCATCCACCTTATGGAGCAGTAGGATGAAAGCGACAGAGATGAATCTCTTGCATTTCCACCATGAGAATTGGATATCAGAATCAATGGGATCCAGAAACAGATCCTTTGAACATAGATCCATTGCAAGTGTGTTCTGATGCCTACCAGTAACAGAGGGAAATCATTCTATTGAAAGCTGTCCATGTAACAAGTATCCACAAATGCATATCCCATTGCTTGAGACCAAAATAGCACAGCTTTCTTATAGAATGTGTATGTATACATCACACATCTCCTAAGTCCACTGTTCAAGTCAGTGTTCAGTTAGCAGAATCATCATGCATGGATGGTTAGAATATAAATTCCAAGGACCACTTCAATCACTATATGTTCTTTAAATCTCTGTAAATCCTGTGAAATATCAAATCTGAAAAATGTGAGAGTCTACCAGTAACATTATTCATGAAGCTAGATCCTCTTAAGGAGGCCACTGAGCTCTAGGCCAATGAAGGCTGCATAATGAGACCCTGTCTAAAACTAAATAAGTGAATAAATGTGTACATAAATAAATAAGAACTAAGGAGAATATTTTAATAGCAGAGTTTCTTATGGGAATCTAAGAAAGGGATAATTTCCCAAAGTTATTTAAACTTGGAAAATCCATGCCCAGCCACCCTTTAAGCAATTTATTAAACTGGAGTATAGCTTTAAAAATACTATTTAAGCTTTTCTTATCTCCATTATCTCAGGTGAAAATCAGGTGAGTTATAGTGTTCATTCACCTAGTGAACACTTATCTCATCTTTCAGATGGGGCCCAACAGATCATAATAGGAAAGTCCTCCTCTATCCTTTGGCTCCCTGTTGGCACTACCCTACAATTAGCAGCATATCAGTTTCATCCTTGACTACCAAAGGACTTGAACAAAATGTCTCATCTCATGTAGTGCGGTAATAGCATAGAACACAGAGCTCTGTCTGCAGTCGGAACAGCCACTCCCTGTGGCCTAATATAGAGGGCTGTTGATCAACCTCTACAAGTCTGTCTTCACCCTTAGAATAGAAGTCACATCACTGTTTCAGTGTTGTTTTCAAAATGAAGAGATAATGCATCGAAACTGCTTGGCGCAGTGTCAGCCACAGAGGGAACTCAGTTTCTCTCCTTCTCTTTTCGTACTATTAATGCAATATAACAGGAATTTTCTTGAGATACAGTGATTAAGAAGCAAGTACTGAAGCCAGATGTTTGGGTCTTCTACTTGCTAACAAAATTACCATGGGAGAGTGCCTCTCTGCTTGTTTCTAAAATAGTAAAAGTAAAGGTAAGTGCAGTAATGAGTATAGTAATATATATGAAGAATGGTGCCTGGCTCAAAGAAAGCCCTCAATGATGGCCATTTATGATGAATCAATATTTATTTATTTGATATCATAAATTTTCTGAATAATTTTCACTTGTCATGAATAGAAAATACCACATCAGAGGACTCAAACTTGTACTCTAGTGCATTCACCTCCATCCCACTCCACACCCCGGCTGCTGGGAATTAAAATTATGGCCTCACATTTGCTAGGCAGGTGCTGTACCACTGAGCACCAGCCCATTACCTGCTTATCTTAATGGGAATAATGAGCAGACTAATTATTGCATTTAGGCACCTACACCCTTTTGACTGTTCAATGAAATTGTCTAGTGCAGGGTGGAAAGATGGTTTGGTAGGGGAGGTAGGAGGCTGAAGAACCCACATAAAAACCAAGCAGCTTTGGTGGCTCCTGTAATTCCAGAACTCAGGAGGAAGAGGTAGGGGATCCACGGGACAATCTGGCTAGCTAGACCAGCCAGACCTGGTGAGCTCTGGATTCAGGAAGAGACTCTGCTTCAACATATAAAGTAGAGAGAAGTCCAGGAAGATACCTCATGTCAACTTCAGACCTCCACTTGGACACACATTGCACACATGTGTGCTCACACACATTCAAACTTGAATATGCACATCACACACAAAACCAAAAATTGTTTATAGCACTCCAAGAAAAGATGTGGGACTTTTTTTTCTTCAATTTCTCCTTTTTGGTTTGTTTTGTCTTTTATTTTTAAATGGCAGTTAATGATAATCATTAATTCTCCAAAACAAATAGCAATAATGCTCCCTATGATACTTGAAGATGATAGAGTGGCTTTGAATATGGCATGTTCTCAAGCTTCTCTGTATCTCTCTTTCACATTCTCTCAGCTGGAAGTCGCTTATGCTAAAAATATAACTTGTTTGGTGCAGAAAAGAATGCTTAACATGGCCTCTGATGCTGTCACTGCACCCAGCCTTGACACGCCAAAGTAAAAGCTAGGATTTACTAGGTCATGTTCTAAATAAGGGGGCACCCCTTTTCCAACTAAGATTAGGACAACTGGTCACCAGTAGTCAAAAATCCATACAAGGAAAGATGTTGAGGATAAAATTAGACACAGGGATGTAGAGACTAGCTAATTAGAGCAGGTGGCAGGCAAGTCTGGTCAGTTAGGTCATAGCTTAGACTAAGAAATCCATCCTAAGCCAGATGATGTACTGTGTATTGGCTTAAGTAGAATGTGGTCAAACATTGTCCAGGCAGAAAGGTGAGATAGAGATAAAAATCAAGCTGATAAAAGCAAGAAGACAGCTCAGAGACAAGGAAGTTTGGATGACTAGCCATATAAAACTACTCTAGGCTAGAACCAAGGAAGGATTTCTTCTAAACAGGTAAATAGTTGAAAAAAACACACAAACCACCACAATAAAAACATACACTTAGCCTCTCCAAAGAATTTGCTGCCCAAAAGATACCTCACATACACGAACATGCGCGCACGCACACAATCTCTGCTATATGGTTTTTTAAGGATGATTTTTTTTTAATGATGAATGAGATTAAATGAGGGGAGAGAATGATGTAACAACAGTACTCATATATGAAATTCTCAAAAACTAAAATAATAAATCTTAAAAGGAAAAAATTACATTAAAATTACTTTTTCATTATCGACAGATGCCTTTAAAAAATATACGTCTTACCCAAAATATATAAAACCTGTTATAAATAATTTTAAAAAACAGTCCTTTTTAAAAGGAAAGTTGAATACAAAGAAGAGCAAACATGCTAACGGACGAACATGAAAGAGGTGCCCAGGCCTGGGGCCTACACAGAGCAGCCTCAGCCCGTGGAGGCCCTAGGTTTCCCAGCACAACAGCAGCATCAAAGAGGCTTTCAAAACAGCCAGGAAACACACGAAGATGTGGTCCACAGAGCAAGTTCTAGGACAGCTAGTACTGTTACACAGAGAAAGCCTTGCTCAAAAAGAAAGTCAGTGCCAAGCCTACTCAGGAGATTTGGCATCAAATCGCCAGAAAGAAAGCCATGGTACAAGTCAGTGGTACACACCAATTCAGGGTTGGGTCTTTGTGAAAACTGAGGGATGGTCACAGAGATGGGCCCCTGCATCTCCATAAAAACCTGCACACTGTAGGGGAAGAGAGGTGTGGTGTCTTTCCTTATCAATTATTAAGGTCATGGTGGATACACTTAAAACTAAAGACAGGTTAACAAAAGCAATCAAACTCTTCAATGGGACAAGAGCCTTTAAAGATGAAGACTCAAAGACCCAAAGAAATCAGCCCATTTTGGTATTTCTGCTTGATGAAGAGCGGTCAGCTTTGCAAACTGCTATTTTACAAAAAGGTATAATCTAATGTTAATGGGCTTGGGGGCAAGAACATCCTAGCAAGGCTGGTCTACCTAGACTCTTCTTGACCCCTCTGTGTAGCTATTCTGTGGTCTTGGAAATGGCCGGGATCTCTCTGGAACAGGGATCCTCCACAGAGAATGTGCTGCCCTAAGAATGATCCTGGGCAAAACACCCACAGCTGTTGGGATTTGGCTTCGGCATCCTGCCCATTCCAAGCTGATACATAACCTCTTCCTCCTTCCTGGTTCTGTTTTCAGTATGTACATAACAGCTCTTAGGACACTCTGTGCTGTGTAAGCAGGGTGGGGAGGACGGTCCACATTATGTTCTATTCAGGATCACTGAGTTCTGCCTGGCTTTAAGGAACATTGGGGTGGATAAAACATAAAATAAATGGCCAGAATAAATTCAGGAAACATTTTCTGGTTTAATAGTAATGACTATTAGTAAGTCTTATAAAAGATCTAAGTATTTTTGCTCCAGTGTCTTTAAAATATTAGAGTTTTAAATCTAGGCTTTCTCTGTTCTCATGAAGAAGCCATCTGTTTCACAGAGCTGTGTCTGTCCTAACTGGTTTGGATTTGGTCAAGGTGGTTAGCTTGACCAGCTCCCAAGACTGCAGTTCACATCCACTGACCCTTAGACTCGGTTTATGATGACAACTAGACAAACAGATGTGGATGGAACACTGCAACCTGATACAGCAGCATTCCATCAGGCAAAGGAAGCCGCACATACCAAAATCCACACCAAAGGTATGTCCAAAGCTCACTGCTATTTAGATTGCTGTATATTTAAACTAGTAACAAAAGAAAATATGAAATTATCCTAGAATAGTCAGCCACCTAAGGAAATTAATTTAAAACTACTAGAAGAAGCTGGGTGTGGTGATACACATCTTTAATCACAGCACTCAGGAGGCAGAGACAGGCAGATCTCTGAGAGTGCAAGGCTATCCTGGGCTACACAGAAAATTCCAGCCACGGTTACATTGTGAGATTCCTTCTCAATCAATCAATAAACAAACAAACAACTACTACTACTTTTCAGCACCTGGGGAGACAGATCAATTGTAAAGGGCTCACTGTGCAAGCTGTTCAGATCAGAGTTCAATTCCCCAGCTTCCATGTAAAAATCTAAGTATGGTGATAAGTGTTGGAGAGGTGGAGACAGGAAGATATTTGAAGCTTGCTGACCAGAAAGTCTAACTGAAATGGTGTACCCCAGGTCCTATAAAGAGATTCTGCAAATAAATAAATAGCTAGATAGATGATAGTAGATAGATAGATGATAGATAGATAGATAGATAGATAGATAGATAGATAGATAGATAGATAAAAAGGAGGGTGATGGCTCCTGAGGAATGACACTCAAAGTTACATTTTCCTTCCACATGCATACACACATGTGTGCATACACACACACCCCCACACACACATCACATACAAAGCCAGCCAAACCAAAAAAACCATACACAAATACATTTTAAAACCCTAAGTTGAATGCAGGCACTTCAGTGCTGCTGTTTAGACTCATCTAAAATCTCACCTTCAGCCTTTTGCAGTTGCAGTCCTCCTACAACCAGAATCTGAGGCTATGCAACTACAAGAATGGTGGTGCATGACTTTAATCCCAGCACTCAGGAGGCAGAGGCAGGAGGATCTCAGAGTTGGAAGCCAGCTTGGTCTACAGAGTGAGTTCCAGAATAGCCAGGTCTACATGGAGAAACCCTGTGTTGGTGGAAGAAAGAAGAAGAATAAGAAAAAGAGGAGGAGGAGGAGGAGGAGGAGGGAGAAGAGGAAGGGGAAGAGGAGGGGGAGAAGGAGGAGCCCAGAAAATAATGAGTTAACGATGGGCAGGCCCACATCTTGACTGGGTTAACCTCTTGCCCTCTGGTTAAACCTCTACCTTACGATAGGACCGCAAAGATGGCGGGAGGAGATACCAAGGGCCGCTTTTCTATGGCCACATGGGATACATCTTTCTCTGGCCTCTGCTTTTTCTTGTCTCTTTAATTGGTTTATTGAAAATGGTCGCCAACAACAGTTCACTAGGGCTGCCAGAGTCCACTCTCTGGCCCTAACAACTCTGGAAACAAGTGGAGGCTGGGTGTGGGCGCCATGGGCCCTGGCCCCCGACTGGGAGTGGCTGCGCCTTGCTTGCTTGACTTGATCAATGTCTCCTATTCAGATTCCTACGTATCACCCTTCTGATGCTTAAGGGAAGTTCTTGTTGTGTATCTGCATTTTGCGTTAATACTTAGATGCAGAATTTAGAAATTGGTCTGATGTGGACCATTGACGAACTTCTGCCTCCGGGTTTCCTTTTGTGTGCTGTTGTTTTAAGTTTTTCCTCTTTCAATAAGGCATTCGATATCCATCGTACGATGACCGCTGTCTTTGTCTCTATTTTTTATCGCAGCCCTTCGCTCGGACATGGTGAACAGTTATCGGTAATGCGGGCGTGACCGGTACAGCTGGGAAGAGAAATAAGATAGGCCTTCTTTACTTCTCTTGATAGGAACTGGTCATTACTGCCTGTAGGTCACTGTAACCTACTTTGGGCTTGTGGGGAGGGAGCTGGGAGGAAGTGGGTGAGTGTTGACTGAGAAGGCCCCCATCATTCATTCGCTTCAGAGTAGTTAATCCTTTCCTCTCAGTAAATGAACTGTGAATTACAAGAGTCTCTCAGCTCAGAAAAGAACTCAGTGAAAGATCCCAGAGGGAAAAGGGGCTCAGGAAAAGGAAAAAGACACATTGCTCTGCAAGCTGTGACAGGGGCAGGTGTGTGGCAGCCAGTCTCCAGGGACCATGTCTGCAACTGCTGAAGCTTCAGCACCCCAGGGGACAGCCACCCGAAGAAACCAATTAGCCAAAGTGCCAGTGTCAGTCAACCTATGCAGCAAGAAGGAAGAGAGGCAAGGCTCTGGATGAGAGGGAGGCAGCAGTTCAGAGACTGTTTATTAATGTCTTGCCTGAGAGAGGAAGGCCCTGGGTAGACAGGAATGGTCAGGACTAAAAGTGAGTTGAGATGGTTTAAGGAGTAGATTGCTGTGGTTCGGTTTTCAGCGAGAGGCGTGCCCAGAGCACATCAGAGTGACAGAGAAGCAGGAGGCACCAGGCCCTCCCTTCCCTCGCTGGCTTTAGCACCTGCTTGTCTCAGAACTTAGAAAGTTAAAGGCAGTCTGCTCTTTGACTGAGCCCATGAACGGAAAAAAGGGGGCAGTCTCAAGCCCCACATTATTCATTAGATAAGACTTTGTGTAGTGATATTTTGTGTATCAAATAAAGCTTGCCTGAGGATCAGAGGACAAAGCCAGGCACTAGATTAAACATAGAGGCCGGACAGTGGTGGCACACGACTAGCACTCGGGAGGTAGAGATTTGTCTGGATCTCTGTGAGTTCAAAGCCACCCTGGACGACATGAGATTGACTCAGTCTAGGAAAGAAACAGAGACAGGCAGGGGTGGCACACACCTTTAATCCCAGTACTTGAGATCTCATACCTTTGCTTGGGAAACACACACACCTTTAATCCCAGGAAGTAATATGGCAGGGTGGAGAAAGGCATATAAGGCTTGAGGAGACAGGAACTAAGAGTCTTTCCGCTGGGGACACAGAAGCAAACAGTCAGGCTCTTTGGGCTGAAGCTTTTCAGGCTGAGGAGTTCTAGAGATAAGACATGACGGTGGCTGGTTCTTTGTCTTTCTGACCCTCAGGCAAGCTTTATTTGATACACAATATATCACTATAGCTTTATGTCTTAAACCAATGAGATGGGGAATTTAAAATGAGGGGTGGGGGATGTGTCGAGTCCTACTGGCCTATGGGAGACCTTCTCTCAAGCCAGGACTTCAAAAACCATTATCTTATGTCAGATCAGCACCCAGACCAGGCCTGCTTTTTGTCTGTGCTGACATCCCTCTCTTCAGAATAGTATGTTAAAAACAGCTTTGAACGGTATGCTAAACATGGCTTCATTTCCACCTGTCTCTTGGATTTATTATCTTATTCCCAGCAATGCATCCAAACACTTTCCTCCATCTCTGCAGATTTCACCTTCCCATTTGAGAACACCACGTAGTTTTCCCCAACTAAACAATGCACAAAGGTCCTTTAAAAGGCTATTAGTGCTGGGATTGGTGGTCAACACCAGTGATACCAACTGGTACTTGAGAGGCTAACACCAGTAATACCAGTCAGTCCTTGAGAGCTGAGACAGGAGGCTTTTGAGTTTGAAACCAGTTTGTCTCAAAAGCCCATTTTGTGTGTGAGAGAGAGAATGGTACTCTTTGCCTCCGGAGGTCCAGCCTTCTGCAAGGAAGACGCTGGGAAAGGAGTGGGAACAGTAGATTTAGATGAGTCCTCTCGATTTAAAATCAAAATCACTCAGAGGAGGCTATGGAAGACGAGGAGCAGAGCTGGCCCCACAACGACAGAAACAAAAGAGGAAACGTATTGTCCCATGGAGGTGTTTTCTAGTTTCTGTACCTAAAATATCTTTCCCAACCAGAGCTGGAATTCTCAAGTGCAATAAATAAGTCTCAAACAACTTCGAACGTCCCAGAGCACCCAGCATCACAGGTAGCTTGTGGGATTGCATCATGGCTTCAGCTCATCTATCAGTTAGGTATTGACTAACCCAGCAGGTAACTGAGAAGTGGGAAGAGGAGGCTTACTGTACACCGGGAGAAACGACACCTTCCCTCTGGTCCTGTTTGTGCCTAATGTGTGCCATGCTCTGGCTAGCACTGTGGCTCCTGGACACTCTAAAACGTCGAGAGCTCTGTGGACTTCCCAGAGGAGCAGCTTTGTGAGGCTGAACACAGAATCGACATTCTTCCTGCACTCTTAGGGGGTAGGTTTACCGCTGAAGCCATTGTCCCTCTCTCTTCTCAGCCTTAACCCTCTGCAGAGTCTGGTTATGCTGTTTAGGTTCGTGAAGTACAAATTAGCATAATCCGATTAGATTAGCCAGTGAGGGGGCCTTTGGTCTGAAAAGCAGAGACAAGAAAAGTGGCCTACAAAGAGCAGAGCCTGGAGGATAGGAAGGGAGAGGTGGCTACTGGCCTCCGGGCTGCGGCCGGCCTGAATGCTTGCACCTGCACAAGCCCTCTTGTAAATAAGGACTCTCAGATGGTATTAGACAGGGGACGGAGGGGCCCGGGGAGCCTGGGGGAGGTAAGCATAGGGAGGAGAAAGGCAAGATGGCAGCTCTGAATCCTATTAATTGATTTATCTGGATTGCTAGAGCAAGGGCTGCTGACGGAGGAGGGTGACTGGCTCGCTCCTCCTCAGCACTGAGAGTGTTAGCCTCCTAATCTGGTCTATGGAGATAACATCTGAGAATCTCTGCAACAGACTGATAAGGGGTTGACTCTATACGATAAGGGAATAAAGTTCAGTGGGTGTTTGATTCTAGTCGTTTCTGAATTTGGACGTCTGCATCCTTCCTTTGCTTAAGAAAAAGACAAAAACAGAAAAAGAAAAAAAAAAGCTATGTGGTGGTACAGATGGTGGGAGTCATCTTTGGCTGTTGGGTAACTTGTGTTTAAAACCACAATAGACAAACTGAACGATCCAATGTTTTTTACAGGCAAAGTCAGGGAAATTGACTGATACTACTTTTCTCTACAGTTAGGGGGCATGATCAAGTTTTTCATTTTTTTGAAACATAAAAAAGGACTCCATGTTCACATGAATAAATATTGAGTCTCAATCAAGTGTGTGTGTGTGTGTGTGTGTGTGTGTGTGTGTGTGTGTGGTGCCTGTACCCATGTGTGCCTGTTGAGACCAGAGGTCAATGTTGGGTGTCGTCAGCTAGCACCCACCATATTTATTGATTCATTCAGTATTTAGAAACAGGCTCTCTTAGTGAACTTAGCACTTACTGATTGACTAGACTAGGACCATCAGATCATAAGCTCCAGGGATCTGCCTGTCTCTGCCTTCCTACACCAGTGTACAGATGCATGCTGCCATGCCCTGCTTTCTGTGTGGGTGCTGGGGATCTGAACTCAGGTTCTCATGTTTATGGGGCAGGAATTTTACTGTCTGAACTTGTCTCACTGGCTCCAGTATCTACATAAAAAACAGATGTGGCAGCTCACATCTGTAATGTTAGTTGCTTATAGAGACAGGTGGATCCTTATTGTTCACTGGCCAGCCTGGCTAAGGGTTCTATTATTTTTTATTTTATGTGTGCGTGGGTTCGTGTCTGTGTGTGTGTGTGTGTGTGTGTGTGTGTGTGTGTGTGTGTGTGTTTATGTACTCACGAGCATAGATTCTGGGGCCCTAGGATTGAGTGTGGAGATTGAAAAACAACTTTTTAGAGTCTATGGGTTCTGAGGATTGAACCCAGGTAACCAGGCTTACTTGGCAAGCACCTTAAACTGCTGAGCCATCTCATTGCTCCAATTTCTATTCTAAAAGGCAGAAGAAAAAGTAAAAGAAACTTTGCCTTTCCCGAAAAGCTGACCTGGTTCAGAGTCTTGCCTTCCTGGTCACTACTGGCCTGGGCTTTAAGTTTTTCTGCTAGATTCTTCTAGGTCACAGTTTCCTGTAACTGTAGCTTGATAAACAGCATCATTAAATAGTGATTAGAAGGATTAAAAATGGCATGTATGATATCCTTGGGCCCTGTAAACATGCAGTGGGAGTTACCAGCATTTACTGCAAGTGTTTACACTTTGGCTCCTTCTCAACCCAAACCTGAATATTCAGATACATTTACAACATGTGTCCAAGAGGTGAATCATGAGGCCCATGATGCCCATGAACAGAGTGCAGAGAGGTGAAGTCCCCGCAGCTAGCTTCTCCTTTTTACCTTCTCGGTCATTTTTCCAGTCCATGTCTCCCGCTCAGTTTCCACGGTGAGTGTTTCTCCTCTTGAAGTCAGAGCCCACATCCTCTCAGGGAGCAACAAAGGATAGGTTGCAAGTTGCTTTTAAAAATCTCTGCAGCCTGGGAAGGCAGGGAACAAAATAACCCCAGTATGAAGAGAAGCTGAATTCTTGGGGACTCCTGTCCGGAAGAAAGAATAAGAGCAAGCAGGCAAGATGGAAACTCTTTAGTCTCCGTGAAAGTGCTGTATGATTTGCAAGTCTGTGGGATACAGTAGTAAGAGATTAAGAAGGAGGAAGAAAAAGAATACAGAGTTTTATTGCATATTACCCACTGATAAAAGTGGGTAGAAGAAGTAGGATGGATGGATAAAGTAAGTGGAATGGGTTTTTTGTTTGTTTATTTAGGAACTGGGAATTGACTTAGAGCATGAACCATGTGCTCTACCACTGAGCTATCTCCCAGCCTCAGTACAATTTTGTACCTTATGAGTGAATTAGATCCTCAAAAATATCTTCAAAGGTTTTGTATGATCGCCACAGTTTTAGCTAGAGTGTTAAAGGGAATCTAAGCTACCTGATCCTCCAACCTTCTCCTGTTACTCACTGGAACCAATGAAAAGTTAGAGGACAGCGCTGCCAGCTTTCGCTGATAAGACCTCCCCCAACTCAGCATCACTTAGATGCTACACCACTCAGGTGACAGATATCTCATCCTTCCAGGGAATTTCCAGGCACCTTGTCTCATTGCTGACAACTCTTTCAAAATCTACCCTCTGTGCAGTCCCGAATGGAGTTCAAGGGAGTCCGCACATTCAAGTTTCTGGTGTAATTGTACTCTGCAAGTTACCTGTGTGCAGGGAGAAGACATCGCCAGGCCACAGAGACAACATATATGCACATACATATACACACATAAGGTAGAATTCAATCCACATTTATTTAGTGAAATATTAAAACTATACACTGGAGTTAATATCTGACTTCTGGAGTAGATTCAAGTTCTTTCAACATAGCACTCTGTTTACCCCAAAGTAGAATCTGGTCACAGTGGTCATGTGACTGTGTACAAGAAAGTTTTCTTTTTTTGCAGAAAGAAAATGTTTATTTCCTTTTATTTTATGTGTATAGGTGTTTGCCTGCATGCATGTATATGCACTACAAGCAAGCCTGGTGTCCACAGAAACCAGAAAGAGGCATCAAAGCCCCTGGAACTAGAGCTACAGATGGCTGTGGACTGCCATGTGGGTCCTAGGAACTGAACCTGAGTTCTCTGCAAGACCTAGCAAGTACTCTTAACTACTGGGCCATCTCTCCCACCCCTTTTCTAGTCCTTTCAAACCTAACACATGTACATGATTAGCTAACAAAAACCAATAGGAAGACTTACAGAGAGCAAGAATGTATCTTCTATGTGGTGAAGAAGAACATTTTGTGCCACGCCTTAAGTCCTCCTTTCTCTCCAACTCTGGAGAGTTGAGACCAGGAGAGCAGGAGAGATGGAGGGGCCACCAAGGGGAAGGGGAATACAATGAGTGTTTGAAGTGTCCTGATCTGGCCTGCTTGCCCTTATAGAGCAGGAAGGCAAGATGAGGCAGAACAGGTCTGTTGGTAGGGACTAGAAAAAAAAAAAAACACCAAACTGTCTCATGCTGGTGCCCACAGGTGCCCACTGTGGGGCTGCCTGTGGTACAGATGGCATCACATTTGGTACAGCTGTCTTTCAGAGGTTCATTGGTGGTAACCACTGCCCAGAGCTTCTGGGACAGGAAGCTTCCTCTTCCTAAAGATTTTGGTGCTTATTTACCTAACAGTGTGTCTCTGGTCATGAGGTTACACGGATATGGTTAGAGTCAAGAAGAACGTAAGACTCGGATGTAAATAAAACAGTGTGAAAAGTCACCCTGTCTTTACATGATGCAATTCTTCTGTGCAGAAACAGCTCAGAGGAACGTTCTGATTCAGCAGTGTAAACCAACAGTTATATATTCTTAGATATTTTGTGAAATGGCAACAATAATATTGATATAATACATGCATGTAATTAGGGCTGGGAATGTGGCTCAGTAGTAGAATGCTTGCTAAATATGCCCAAGGTCCCAGATTCACTCCCCAGGACCACAAAAAGAAGTACATATAATTAATAGAATACAATTAATGCTTTATTAGCAAATATAATATTATTATAAGAATTAGGTAAGTCAATATACTAGAAGTTCTTAGGGTCAGTGTCTGGCAGGGAGTGAAAATTTTGTCAGTCTTATTCTTAATATTATACTCATGTGTTCCTTACATATAATTCTGAAATATTCATATCGATAGTTCTTTGAAAAAGAATTTTTCCCAGAGACAAGGTCTCACTATGCGGCATAGGTTGTGAATTCCGGAATGGAAGATGTCCTTTTGTCTTACTTGTGGTACAGCAAGAACTGCTGAGATCAGCACTATTTGTAATAGCAGAACCTGAAAAAACCTAGATGCCATCAAGAAGAATGGATGAAAAAATGTGGTACATATACACAATGGAGCATACTCAGCAGAGAAAAACAATGAAAGCATGAAATTTGCAGCAAATGGATGGAATAGAAAAAATCATCCTGAGTGAGGTAACCAAACCAGAAAGAAGTTATGGTATGTACTCACTCATGGTGGATCTAGATATAAAATGAACAATCAGACACAAATAGAACATAGAGCTATATATATAGCATGGAGGTCCTAGGAGACTGTGCATATAATAAATTTCAGTTTTACTCAATTATTGAAAAAAAAATACCAAATGAATGAACAATAATATGAACTAGCTATCAGCTCGAATAGGTGAGACAGTTGATTGCTTGATCATTTGACATCTAGCAGTAAATTTGCTCATTCATAGTTTGTTTAAACAGAACTATGAACATGCTAGTCTGGAAGAAAGATATGATACAATATAAATCTCAGATTCTAATAAATTAAATAAAAAAAATCTGATATAAATAATTATGTAAAAAAAAATATATATCACAAAAAAAAAAAAAAGAACTGCTGGAGATTTTCTACACTAAGATCATGCACATGCTTCTTTGACCAGAATTCTGGTTATTACTTTCTATATTTCTTTCTATGATTACTTAGAATAAAGAATGGGATTGCATTCACTATAGTCCACATTTTCCATACTTTTCTAATGATAACCATTATTAGTCTACTAAGGAAATTTCTTGAGTGGGAATTTCTAAAGTCTTGTAATAAATGTTACATAGTAAATTATGAGCCTAACTGAAACTTATGTATAAATCTGGTGTCTTTAGAACTTCTTTATGATACACCATTAGCGAAGTTAAGAAAATGAAGTCATGCATGACTGTCTGTCTCCAGTGTGCAGCAAGTGGGGCACAAGAAGACATTGGGCTGGGGAGGCCTTGCCACCTCCGGCCTCCTGAGATCCCTGGAGGACATTCTAGCCTTCAAATTCCTTTCAAAACACCTGCTGCAAATCCCTCACTTTGCATTGCTATTGGCCTTTCAAATCTTTCCATATCATTGACCTCTCTAGTGAAGGATGTGACTTTTGACTAACCTTTGGCCTGGGTCAGCAGTTAAGCTGACCATTATCCCCAGGCTTTTTCATCTTTCGCCTTCCTAAGGACAATGCCAGTCGTGCATAACTTAATACTTATTTTGGCCAACTCAAGCCATTCATTCTTAGGTGATGAAATTCACAAGGCAGGTGCTATAAGGGGTATTCTTGGATGGTAATGATGGGAAGCTTTAAAGAGAAGCATTAGACTGAGCTTCTCAGAGGGGGGAAAACAGCCTGTGCAGCTTCATTTTAACGTCTTATCTCCCCCCACCCAGGGGAAGTCAACCATATTCTTGACATGGATAGTCTTGGAATCATTTTCACATTTTAGAAGTTGCAGGGCTACGGTAAGGATTAAACATCAGAATCCATCCCTGTACTCAAGTGGATTTCAGCTTTTCAGAAAGAACAGGATATATATACAGGTGTCCATAAAACAAGGCAAAGGAAAAGAGGTTGTAAGTCAGATAAAGGAGATGAGGAAGCAGTGAGTGGGTCGACTAGAACTCTGGGACGCTGTGTAAGAGTACCTAGCCAAGGGCTTGTTGGCTCAAGCCTGCAGTCCCAGCGCTGGGGAGGTGAGGAAGGAGAATGGCCAAGAGACTGAGGTCAGCCTGAGCTACAGAGTGAATCCCCGTCTCAAAAAGGGTGAGGGGAAGGAATGGAGGGTGGAAGGGGGTTATATATTAAGACCAACCATGAAGATTTAGTGTCTGAGAAATGATACAGAGGGAGAGGCAAGTGGAAGGAATGAGAATGGAACAAACAACTGAAATCACAAGGCTAAAGGAAGATGCAGGAAAAATGGATCATGGAGTGAAGCCATTTTATTGGCCCATGTAACACGTGTAGGGTTTGTTACAATGTTAGGAGGAGAAGCTACGATGGGGCCAAGTTTGCAGGTGGCCTAGCTCTTGCAATGTCTGTGTGTGTGTGGTAGATGATACACCGAGGGTTCAGGAACATGGAAGCAATCTGACCACAGCTGTGATTTGAGGACAATTAGGAAGCCATATGAATCAGGGGTAGTGGCACCTGCCTGTAATTCCAGCATAAGCAAGGCTGACACAGAAGGATCATAAGTTCAAGACCACTGGGGTCTTATGTGGTAAAACTGTCTAAAAGGGGGGAAAAAGAAAAGAAAAGAGAGGGGGAAAGAAGAAAGCCTGCTGCTGTGAGGACATGGGGGGAGAGGAAAGAAATCAGTTGATGCTAATTTTTTCTCTAAACTAAGGACAATGAGTATGGAAAGGCTTTTCTTCCATGTCAGGACAGTGACCATGAAAGTGGAGAGATGGGATAGATATGCTTAGTAAGTTTATGAAATTATACCTAAAAATAAAAGGACAATTATTTTCTTAAATAATTTATTTGTAATAAGTTAACAGTTAAATAGCAAAGTATTATCAATGGTTAAGAACTCACAAAATGCATCAACAGATAAAAATCTTTGGTTAACACAGCTACTCACATTCTACAGAGCAGGATAATTTCATATCACAAAAAAAGCATATGAAGATCACTAAATGCTTTGGGGAAAAGGTTAACATAATGATAAGGCGCTTGTTCCTTTTCAATCTCAACACACAGTGACTGATCAATGCTATGGACAGGCTAGAGAGAGGATCAGGAGACTGGCATCTGTGTCCTAGGTTTCCACTGATGGCCCATGAGACAGGCCTGTTTTCTTCTCTGTGAAATGGAGCAACACAGTCTATATAAAGCAAGGCCCTGCTTGAATATGGTTTCTACACATTTCCATTACTGTCCAAAGCAGACCAAATGCTCACTTTAGTTCAAGGAGCAGACAGGCAGAGTTAGAAAATTTGGCTTAACTCTTCTGTTAGACTCAAATGGTCCATAAACAGAAGTAGCACCCGCAGACAGCAACACATTTGAACTATGAAGTCTTATGACTAGGACCACCAAAGGAAACCGTAGAGGGAGTTTTGAATTAGCTTCCATCCTCACACATATCATCACTAGGTTTTGGACTACATGTGATTACAGTTGTTTTTTGTTTTGTTTTGTGTGCTTGTTTGACAGTCATGTTAATTTAATTCAACTTGATACAGGAAAATTAAAGCTGAACAAATATTGTAAGGAGTACATCACATAAAATAACATTGTAGAGGTTTATTCATCTATGAAAGGATTTCCTCTCGGGCTTCTTTAAGTATCTCCCCCCATTTACTGTAATGATGACTCAGCTTCTTTACATCTTTTTGGGGTCCCTGTAAGCATTTCAGTGGGAGGCCCCCGGCTGAGCACAGACAAGAGCTCCAACAATCAGGAAAGTGAGTGTGTACTGTATAGAGCACAAAAATGTTGCATTTAGAGACAGAGGACCTCTCTGCTTTCTTCATATTCACAGAACCTATGTAAAAACAAAGTCACTGTCAGACATATTTTATTTAATGTACCAGATGAGAGGGTAGTGTTACTTAGTTGACATTTACCATAAAAACTTTGAAATGTCCCACTGCCTGGCAATTTGGGGACAACCTTGAACTTCCCCAAAATGCTGAGAATGGTATACACATCTCGGGTGGAAGGAAGGACTTGGCCAGCCTCTGTGCTTACCAGTCTTCAAAAGCTATGCTGTTTCTGTGGGGAAATTGATCTAGTGCAGATTAAATAAAGGACTTAGAGGGAAACCCGTTGTCCTACAAGTGTGTCGGCTAAAATGACCTTAATGATGCAGTTACTCTAATACTTTCTAGAGAGACAAGAAGTTTAAAGTCCTATATTGTGTAGACACTGGAAATTCATAACCACAATCCATAGATTTCCCACCTGTGATTTAGAAGATCATAAAGCCAAAAGAACTCTGGGGAAATAAAATGTCCCAGAGATAGACATCTGCATTTGGGGCTCAGCTACCAGATTTATCTTTGAATCCAAGTACTGTGAGGCCCAGAATGGTGTGTGGTGATGACTGGAGCATCCACAGGGCTCCACCCCTGCCTCCAGCTTAAGACCCAGGTGATGCTCCCTGGGAGGCAGGAAGTGAAGCTAAATGCACGAGGTCATTAGCTTCTGCTCCTTTATTTCTATTGTTTGCTCTCAACAAAATAGAAAATGGCAATATTTGGGTTTTCATAATTATAGAATTGTACAGGACTTAAGTTAGAAGTAATGTGGGCTGAATTAAATGTTTTAGTACCCAATGTGTCAATCTAAGTGGTCTGCTCACTCATTTTAGCTAACTTTTAATAAGAAAACTATGAAGTCCAGCTCCTAAATTACCAAGGTTTTTCCTGGAATGAATGCAATCCACTATTTGGTTTCAGAGGTTCAACTAAAGTAGAAGATCATGATTCTATAGAGGTCGAAGGATATGGAGACTTTCTTTCACACACATAATCCTCACTGCTCTGCTCGGAAGGGACATCCCTCCAGAGATGACCCCCACACCTCTCTTGTGTTCCTTTCCACCGTGGCTACCTTTTCATTCATCAATCTTAAGATTTCTTGTATTTACCCTCAATAAACATGTCTCCTTTTTCAAAGCAAACTTTTAAACATATTCAGAGGGCAGCAAGCTTTGCTCATTCATCAGACATCCAATAGAAGGAAATCGTCATTACTGAAGTCATGAGTGAGATGGCAGCTTTAAAAAGATGGTTGTTTTGTTTTTTTGCAATGGTCTCGTGCAAACTTATAGAACAAGTCATTCTGCCTGAAGTTCTGAGGCAATGAGGTCAGAGCAACATTCCTCAAGTCCTTTTGCAGATCTCAGCTTCTGTCCCAATCACCTCCTGCGTCACACCTCTCCGCAGCATGAAACCACAGGACTCTGCAACCAGTACTGTCCTGGGGGCTGACCGGCACAGCCACCCTAGGGAGCCTCATGGCTTGGGCCAGGGTCATTGAGGAGAGTTCCTTCATCCACATCTGGCAGGTGGGGCCCTTGGGGAAAGAGCCCCAGGATGTTCCCCTGAGCAGCTACTCCTGTTTGCTGTAGGCTTTGCTCTCCCAAGACCTTGACCAAGAAGTTGATGTACCTCATTGCCAAGCGAAGCGTTTCATTTTTGCTCAGCTTCTTGTCTGGAGGGTGAGTGGGGATGAGTTTCCTCAGCTTGGCGAAGGCGCTGTTGACGCTCTGCTGCCTCCAGCGCTCCCTGGTGTTTGTGAAGATCTTTCTGGTCATGTCCAGGTTCCTGAGATGGGAGAGAAAAGGGAATTTGGTGACCAACACATTGCAAGAGGCCCAGTGACTATCACATGTTCTGCCAAGAACCTGCAGTGGTAGAGCGTCTCAACTCAGAGGTCAGGAAATCCATTTCCAGTGTTTAAGAAAAAAGATGGCAGAGGAAAGGGCAAAAAGAAGAACCCTGTAGCCCTTTTTCCATGATTATTTTGAAGTCACCATTACAAAACTGTATTTAGTCCCTCCCTTGCTCTCCCCCAACACACCCACACTTTTGACGCTGGATCTCATGTATTCGAGGCTTCCATCAAACTTACTCTGCAGCCAAGGACAACCTTGAACTTCTGATCCTCTTACTTCACCTCCTGAATGATAGGATTACAGGCATGTGCCACCATTTTTGGTTTATGCATGCTAGGGATTTTTGAGCCCAGGGCCTTATGTTTGCCATGCCCACTGACTAAGCGACATCTCCAACCCCACTACTTCCTTTATAACCCGTCCCTCCCAGCTGATCAAAGTCATCTACAGTGTGGAATTGAGTACACATTTATCCCAGGAAGTGTTGGGTGTGAACATGCAGTGTGTCAAGAGCTTTTAAAACGAGAGAAAGGCTGCACCCCAGGGTTTCCTCAATAAAATGACGTTTGGAATGGAGAAAATGGGACAGCTCTCCTTGTTTTAGCTGACCTTAGCTGGAGGGTTGTGCTCCAATCTCCAGTAGCTAGAATGTTCACACAGGAGCACATTTGGAAGACTGTGAGCAGGGGGAGAAAGTGATACCCAGATTTATGAAAACAGACATGGAGGTGTTCAGCCTGGTAAGAATGAAAAGATCATCGGCGGGTGCCCTGTGGCATGGATCTACAGCAGACACCCAGGCTTCTTAGCACTCCCATAGCTCACCTTTTCCACATTAGGAAAGGTATCATCAAATACCGCCAAGATCTCATTTTGCCATCTTTAACTCCTGGAGGCACGCGCCCCCTTTTTCCCCAGGGTGGCCTGGATTAGTGCATTTTATTGGGAACATTCAGGATACACTGGCAATAAGCGAAAGCCCCGCCCTAGGCAGCCTGGTGTTGCAGCCTACTGCTGTCACTTGCAGCGTGCTCCAGCCTCAGCTTCCCAGGGCACTTAGTGGCTTCGGCTGTTCCAAAGAGCCACGCCTATTGCTAACTCTACCTTTTCCTTTTTCTTGAATCCCCTCCACACACTCTCTCCCTCTATTTCTCCACATTCCTTAAAGAGCTGCTCTAACTGGGCCTGGCAATGTAGGCCTGCATTCCTTGCTACTTAGAAGGCTGAGGCAAGAAGATTCCAAGATCAAGGCCTCCTTAAGCTACCAAGTGAGTTTGGGCCCCTGGGCAAGAGCACCTGTCTAGCATGCATGAAGGAGGCCCAAGGTTCAGTGTCTAGCACTGAGGGAGGGATCAGCTCTACCCAGCCTCCTCCTAACCCTGACTATATGAGTCTTAGCATGATACTCTCTGGAGACCCTGGGATCAACTGCAGCTCCCTGTCAGCCACACCATCACTGGAGTAAGCTGGAGGGCATAGTACTATACTGTCAGTGTTTTGTGGATCGAGGTATTCAATAAACTGTATGTGACATTTCCTACTTTCTTATAAAATAGACTTTGCATTGGTAATTGTGCCCATTGTAGGTGAATGTGAGTGTTCTGGGCACGTTTAAGGCATGCTGGTCTAAGTTAATGATTTTCTATAGGTTCGGTATGTCAAATACAATTTCAATGTGTATTTTCAACCTATGGCAGACTCTTGAGGAGGGTTCAGAAATACATCCTGAGTCAGGGCATGGCTTTCTTGTACTGCTGCTGGACCCTCAGGAGCAAGCTGCCTTTTGTTTACCTGAGGGAGGAAAATAGATTCTACAGAAGCAGAGAAACAACACACCTACACGCTAGAGCAAGCTTCCAAGAAGACCACACCTCCCTGTAAACAGAAGGGAGGACCAGGTCTCTTCCTGTTTAGAAATGTACACTGCCCCACTCTTGTGTCTAGCCCTAGTCATTTCTGAATCTTTTGGTCTTTGGTCCTACAATGAAAGCATGTTGCCAGAATTTTACCCCAACTATACCTGAAACAGAGAACTATACCTGAACCCAGATCAAGGGGACTTGAAGACAGAAAGAAAACTATTAGATTTTGTTCGCACTGAAGCTGGCCAGGGCTGAAGGACAAAGTTGTCTTATCCAAAGGCGGGTTTAGCTCACTGCCAAGTCAACTCTAGTCCTGTGGGGGGTGGGGATCCTTTTCAAGCTGGAAGCAAAGAAGATTAGGCAGGGTAAACTGATTGTGGTGTTGTTCTAAGACGGCTGGAGCCTATTGTACTAGACAGACCGAAGGGTCAGTTAAGAAAGAAAGGAAGGAAGGGGAGGGGAGGGGAGGGAGGAGGGGAAGGGAAGGGAAGGGAAGGGAAGGGAAGGGAAGGAAAAAAAAAAAAACTCTTCTAAAATGTAGCCTGCTGCCTGAGGGATGCTTGGTAATTACTTGCTGATTTAGCCTTGAGTGTTTTACTTTCCTTCTCCATGGGGGAAATAGAAATCAGTAACTTAACAAACTGGAAAAGCTCAAAATAGAGGCCACTAGAAAATCGCTGCACTATACTTCTTAAATCAAAGGAAAATTGCATTTAGTGTTTTTCCAGTTGCAAGGACTGATTGCCACTAATCTTGATTTCAGAGCAAAATAAGAGGGAAAATTCCACACCAGATGCCACGGATAGACGTTGAAATAAGGGCAAAGCATCAGTGTCACGACTGAGGACTCCCACTAGGTTAGGGCTCATTAACATCTTCTTTTTCTGTTTTGTACCATGAATCTTTTTGGTGGTCAAGGGAAGCCTGGGTTTGCAGTCCACTCAGAACAATGATTTTAAATATATAATGGTTCCTATGTCAAAGGATAAGTTAAATTTTAACTTATTAACTATTATTAACTATAAAATTATTAACTATAATAGTTAAAAGATTAACTATTTTAAATGCTAAATAAGTTAAAATACAGCGACACAGAAAATAATGTTATACTTAGTAGTTATTAAAATACTAAAATTAAAAATGCAATATGGTAATGCATTTGCTTAATTTTTAACACATTAAAAACTACACATATTACCATAATTTCTAAGAAATGATACTTGGCTTCTTTTTTTTTTTCAAAATATCTGCAACATTTGGGATGTGAGATACAAGTCTCTAGGACTTCCACTGGTGACAAATTCACCACTGTTGTCTTGTCTTAGGATAAATCTTTGCTACTACATTGTATTTGAAATCACAGTATCTGAGCAGCTACTAAATATTATTGGCTTTTTTCTGTGTCTATGTATTTAATGCATTTAAAATAATTATTCTGAGAAGGGAATCAAAAATGGTTGATATTAATGCACCTAACACCTAAAGGAAATGTTACATTAGAATAAATGTTAATAGAAAATAAAGATGTAATATCTCCCTATTCAAGTTCATAGAACTTTTGAATTCTAGCCACACACACCTGGGTAGGTAGGGGTTATAAACTCAAGAATGAGTTGTAAGGGCTGGAGAGATGGCTCCATGGTTGCAAGCGCTGGCTGTTCATCCAGAGGACCTGGGTTCAATTCCCACTACCCATATGGCAGTTCATAATTGTTTGTAACTCAAGTTCCAGAGGACCCAACCCCTTCTGGGCACCGGGCATGCAAGTTGTACACATATACATACCCGTACATACAAAAAAATTTTCTAAGTTCAAGGCCTGCCTGGGCAACTTCTCTCACTAGGTCATGGATGCTATAGAAAGCTCTGGACAAATGTCATGTTAAATACACCGTGAATATAGAGTGTACAACCTCTTTATATTGTCACCAGTGAAGGTAGCACATTACTGAAGAAAATGATTTACGCTCCTAGAGAATGTGTCCGCTGTTGCTAATAGCTGATGATGCTCTTAGGTGCCCACAGCTCCTGGACACAAACCCCAGGTCAGCTAGAAAGGCACAAAAGGTCTCAGCAACTCACACTGCTACAGGGTTAGCCTCAGGCTTGCAGGCTCATACAGGTCTTTTGTTCTTAAGGTTTCTCTCCTGCAACTCAATCCTGTGTGTTTGTCTCTTCCTACAACCGTCTCTTGAAGTGCAGATGCCCCCTAAGAAGGAAGCCGAACAGCCCTTTGAATAACTAGATTAGGGATGGTCTAACAGCCAACACTAGGTACAGTTCTGCTCCGTTAATAAAAAAGTACCAAGCAAAACTTTACAGGGGAAGCCACAAGGTCAGGGGTGGGGATATAAGAGTAGCAGGTGGTGTGGGACAAGGGAAGGAAATGACTACAACAGTTTATCTGAAAATGTTACAATGATATCAAACACCTTTTATGCTGATGTTTAGAAAGTTATTCTATACCAGTTCGAAAAAATTAAAAAGTAAACTGTACGAGGAAAGTTTCTTACATATCTATTTAACCCATCCCATTCCCCAGCCATTGCGAGTTTGAGGTGTACACTTTACGCTCACTCATACAAGCACATACACTCACGTATTAGCACTCACTATGCATACTATCACGCAAGTTGTTTCTCTTAAGCAACCCCACGCTTTGCTTTGAGTCAGCAGAGCACACTGGATACCGCTCTGTCAGGGAGCAGACTAAAGCGGTCCCCTTCAACCATTTTCATGGGCTATCCATGCTGAGGCGCACTTTACAAGGGGGGGCGGGGCTCGCAGCCTGCACGCACTTGACTTCTCTGCTCTTTTTGTTCAACCTGCAGCTTGTCTGTGGACCTTCTTCATTCCCCAGCTATCCCTTCCCGATTCTTTAAGAAAAATAAGTTATTATTTCATCGTAGCAAACCTGCCGGGTATTTCAGGAATCTGGGAAAGCGTATAGGGGTTGAAATTTCACATCTGCAAAGTGTCGGAAGATCGCTAAGAGAGATCTGGCGGCGGTATAAAGAACCCTGGAGATGCTCTGGAGTAGAGGGGACTGTCCCTGCGTTCCAGCTAAAGCGGCTTGGACAACACGCGCGCCTTAGGAGGCCAGACCCTCTCCCCGAGTGCCGCGCCACTGCCACTGCCCCTCTTAAAATTCCCGGGTCACCCAAAGAGTCCCCTCAGTGGCTGCTACCGAGTGGCCACATCTCTCTCCGTTCTCTGTGGCCTGCTCGGTGGTCCCTTTGCTCCTAACACTCCCACTCCCTTAAGTCAACGCACCTTCTTGCGGGGAGCTGGGAGTCCGCGCTGTCGCAGCGGCTGTGGCTGTCCGTGTGCGCCCTCGTCTGGACGCTGAGCCTCGGCTGCAGCCTTTATAGGACACCGCCCTTTGTCTGACGACAGGAGGGGGGCTTTCTGCAGAGGACTCCCTCCAGTTCCTCCCCGTTTTGCCCCATCATCCCTCCCTTGTGCAGCAGCCAAGGAGCAATGGAGGAAAGAGGGCCCCTCCTTTGTCTAAGGCTTTCGGGGAGGGGGTGCTGCTTCCAACCTCCTCCTACGGACAAGCATCTGAAAGCTTCGAGCTCTTACTGACTCACCGGGTGCTTCTTCAAATCCCAGCCCAGGTGCAGTCTGATCCCAATGCCCAGCTCCAGACCCTCTACATGAGTTTGGGGGATGCAGCCTGTGACCTACAATTTCACCAAGTGCCCCCAGGAAATGAAGGCGCACAACAAAGTTTAAAAGCACCACACTGAACAGATTGATGGATTTATTATGGGTCCCGTCTACTTTTTCCTGTCAGTCAACACAGGGTGTGGTTATTTCAGGGATGGAGGGACTCTACTCTTGCCTCCTCCTCTGTCCTGTATCTCCCAGGATGATCTGAGAAAACACAAGTCAGACCTCTGTCACTTCTGAGATCTAAACTCTCTGGTGGCTTTCCATTTCATTCAAAGTTAAGCATTGATCCATGCGGTGGCACATGTCTGCAATCCCAAGGCAAAGGGATGGGACATTTGAGGCCATCCTGGTCTATGTGTGAGAGAGACGTTGTCAACAGACTCAAACAACAGAAGGAATGTGAGCTGCAGACTTTAACCGGCCTCTGAGATCTCTACCTCTGGCCCCTGAGATCCCTATCTCTTTCATCAGCCTGTCCCTTCCTTCCCTGGGTTTCACTCTTCTCCAGAGACTCAGATTTGTCTTTCTAGGAACACACCAGACATCCTCCTGCCTCCTAGCCTCTGCCTAAAACGTGCTTCTCACAGGCTGTCCTTAGGAGTCCTTCCCTTCCCTTCCTTTACTGTGTGTGCATCAGGTCAGTACTTGAAGCTTATGTCCTCCCTGCTCAGGCCCTGTGTGGGTGTGGAGAGTATAACTCCACACAAAACCAGACACAAACCCCTGCCCTCAAGGGACTGACATTCTTTACTATTTACTCAGATGCCACCTTCCTGGTGAAAAGCTTTACATTTTAAAATTATATTTCTGCATTTATTGCCTTGGGTGCACCAAGGTGAATGTGGGAGGTCAGAGAACAGCTTGAGGGAGGCAGTTCTTTCCTTCAGCTCTGTGGGTTCCAGGGATCAAATTCAGGACTTCTGATTTGGCAGCAAGTGTCTTTCCCCACTGAGCCCTCTCATCAGCCCATCACCTAAAAGCTTTTTAGCATACTAAGATTGTGCCTACACACACACACACACACACACACACACACACACACACACACACCAGAGAACAGGCACCCACACACTTCATCCTTTGCTGTATTCTCAGCGCTTCACCACACTTAGTAATATTTACTATTTATCATGTCTTACATCTCTTTTATATCCCTCAGTACCACATTGAATAGATGTCCATCAACTGTTTCATGATTAGTATATGCTTAAAAAATCAATCTCTAGGTATTTCTCTCTCTGAAGGTCCAAAGATTTGAGACAATAAATTCATAAATGCATTGCACCTTGGTGAATAAGAGCAAATGACTCTGAGGTTGTATTCACCCAGATTGACATTTCTTGTCTATTCATTTGTAGGATGCCAGGCAAATTCCTAACCTTCTCTCTGCTTCAGTTACCTTATCTGTAAAATGGCTGCAATGCTGGAACTGTCGGAATCAAGTAAAAGAAAAAACAGGTAAGGTATTTAGGATCACAAGCAGCACATAGCATAGTATTAATAGATTTTTGTTGTAGTTGATTATATTATTGTTACAACAGCATTCTAGTTCCCTTCTCTGTGAGAAGATTATATAAACCCTTCCACTGTCTGTGAAGGGGCTCCAAAATAGCTTGACCACACAGCAGCCATGACAGGCTTAGGGGCCTAGACACAGCTTCTGTGACAGGTTTACTGGCAGGCAACACCCAGATCCAGAAAAAGTCTTAAGGTGATACCACCCAAGGATCTACCCAGAGGTGAGGAAGTACCTGACATCCCAAACATTCCAACCATTAGATAAGGTGGCCAGATGTCTTTGAGTCTAGCACACACCTATTTATTTGTTTTATTTTATTTATTTGTTGTTGTTGTTGTTTTACAGATAACCCCAAGCTCTGCTATGATAAAAACTCTGCCCTACCTGAGCTCAGGGCTCTCTGCTCTCTCTGCTGTGTCAGACAGAAGGACCAAAGCTCCAGAGCTTGAAATAAAGGCTCTTTGCTTTTACATGCGGGATTCGCTCTCCATGGTGGTCTTTTGGGGGTCTCCAAGATCTGGGCATAACACTGTCATGTGACCAGTAGCTCTGCATAGATGGAAAGAATACACTTCCCTTCTCAGTGCCAGGCTGGGTCATGTGCCTTGCATCAGCCAATGGAATCTGAGCAGATATGACACAGACCATGGAGCACAAGCTCCAGCGAGATAACTGCGGGCTGAGGCAGCAGCGAGAAAGCCATGCTTGAGGATGCTCCTGCAGCCTGAGTACCATGGAGCAAACCCCAAACCACCCACAGCCCTAATGCAAGAGGAGATTTCACTGCTGTGAGGCACTGAGACCTCAGGCTGCTTGTCACACCTACGACTCCTTGCCCTACACCCATGTAAACTCATAATTTTATTACAAATGGAGAAGATACTGTCTGGATTACAAAGCTCAGGTGTGTGGGCAGAGCCAGAAAGGTGAAGGGGACATGACAGACTGAACACAAGACTGACAGTCCTCAGGAGCAGAGAAGGTAAACTCTAGTTAGGATAGGAGGTCAAAGATTCTGGCTGGATAACCAGGCATTATGTGTGGGAGGAATGGTATTTAGACAAGGCCTTGAAGCAAGGCTCCCACTGGGAACTGAGGACCTTAAAGGAACAAATGGAGACTCCTAATTCCTTCCTCTCTATTTTTTCCTACCCACAGCTCCATTTATTTCAGTGAACGGCCCTGTGTATTAGGTGGACTCCCGATCCCCAGACTTGAAAAGAGCCCCGAACCAACACTGAAAATGAGCTCGGTGCCTATTGTAAAACAATTCAGGGCTCCCAAATGTCCAGGGTGTTGTCTAGAAGGTGGAGCATGGGTACAGTGTAGGCAGGGGAGGAGACCAGGAGCAGGGCTTCTGAAGTACAATACCCAGGAGAGGGCCCTGGGTGCCTGGACTTTGGTGGGGAGGGTAGAGGACAGGAAGACAGCAGTGAGCTGCAAAGATGGGAACCGTAACTTCAGCTGGGACTCCAAGACTCATTCTGGCTGTAGTTTGAGGACGCAGTGGAGGGAAGAATAAGATGAGCTGGCCAAGTAGTGCCCAGAAACACAACCTAACATTTGCAGAAAACACCTGTGGCCTGCTCCTCTTTCTGTCCCCTGCTCTTTTGGTGTGCTATGGGAGAGAAAATGTCCCTACAGTGTCCATGCTTTTCCCACTCTGTCCAATTATGTTACAGTTCTGACAGGCCACACCAAAGCTCATGATCCTTCACCTTAGCCAACATCTGTGAGGTGATGTATTTCCCCAATGGCACGTTTTTCATTTGTAAAGAGAATTATGGCAACTGGATGGCAGGATCCAGTGGATGATGATAAGTGTAACAAGCTGTAAAATAAAGTCTGTGCAAGTGGACAGGCGCTCAGACAAAGCACAAAGACTCGGAGCATAAGTATGTTAGTATACTGGAAGAGGGTTGGCTTTTGTTCTTGAATCTTCTTAAATGTTACTGTTGGCTTTATGCTTTTGGAAGCCATTTGGGTACTTCGGTTCCCTAGCAGTGGCTCTTCAGAGTGATGGGTCTGCTCCCATCCCATTCTCCCAGTGTAGAGCATTTAGAGGCTAGGTCCTGCAGTGGAAGGGGTTGGAGTAGGAATTTACATAATCCGATTACTGGGGGATTAAGTTTAGGCAGCTAAAAGCCTCTATGTGCTTGAGCTAAAAGGCTTACTATTCATGGCTCTCGCTGCCCCCTGGAGAGATGGCACCTGCAGAGCTCCTGGGGAAAGCCTGGGGGATGAGCTGGTCCCTAGGAGAGCCTGGTGTTGTCCAGCTCCCTGGTCCTGCTGCTTTAATTGATCTGCCTGGAGAAGCCTGTGTATACTGGCCTTCTAGTCCCCTATGCAGGGTTGTCAGGTTCAGGAAAAATGAGGGGTCCTTGGAGGTTCTGCCAGAACAGGTGGGTATGGGTGACCAAAGTCATTTTGACTAGAGGTTAAGCATCAGCCTTAACCAGTGTTAACCTTTCCTACCCATCCCCCCCGCCCCCATGCTAAACCCCTCTCTCAATCCTCAGTTCGTGGTTTCCAGGCATCAGCATCATACTTCTCTGCAGCCAGTCAGTTATTCATCCCTGTTCCCAACCACGCAGTGTGCATGCGTTTAGTTGTCATATGAATTAGCTGGTTCTTGAAATGTAACAGAACTTGCAAGCATATCCCGCTAGGCAGATATTTTTCTTTACGTATTCTAGCTCTTAAGTTTTGGCAGTTGACCATATAAATTTTGACCCAAGATTCATCAATAGGGTTAAGTTTTTTATTTTATTTCAATTTTAGGGACAAGGTCTTGCTATGATGCCCATGCTGGCCTGGAACAGATACCTCTGCCTGTGTCATAGATGTATGCAATGACATCGGGCTGCTATTAGCCTCTAAAGTCTGTTATTTTTTTTTTCCTTTTTAGAAAGTGTTTTTTAAAGCTTCATTGTATTATTATTACTCCTATTGGCCATGACTTGCTATTAGTTTCTAATGTTATTGTGATGTTCTCAAAAATGTACAGTCTTTTTTTTTTTTTTCCTCTGAAATAGTTTTTTGAAACTTTTCTTTTTGGAACAACATATAACCATTTTTTTTTAAATGTTTCTTAGTCACTATAAGAAGAGACACAGTCCTTATTTGAAAGCTACCACGCTTTTATGTACCTCCATTAGGTCATTACTCTGTATTCTTGGAAGGTTTAGCCTAGTAGACTTGTGGAAACTTCTGTCTTGTATTTGTTCTTTCTCTTTTGTGTTTGGAGGAGTGTTGCTTTTGTTTTTCCAGAAGCTTCTCAGTAGGCAGCCCTGGCCGTAAATCACTATGTAGACCAGGCAGGCCTATCTACCTGACTTTTATTCCCAAGTGTTGGGGTTAAAGGCAAGCAACATTAAGGTCAACTTGCTTTAGGTTTATAAGTCTTTTGATGAGCATCTTTTGGGTTTAAATGTGCACAGGAGTTCAGATGATTTAAAGAAATGTACCTCTAAACGATAAAGATGACCAAGCTTTCTGTCAAAAATTCTATTTTCTTTTAATAGAAATATTAATAATTTAAGTTATAACTCTTGTTTTAAAGTTTTTATTTCCAAATCAAATAATTATTAAATTAATAATTTATTGATAAAAATTAATTAATTCATTAAACCATGCATTTTAACTTAAATTTTAAAAAAATTCATGTGGGGGCTGGAGAGATGGCTCTTCCAGAGGTCCTGAGTTCAATTCCCAGCAACCACATGGTGGTTAACACTATCTATAATGAGATCTGGTGCCCTCTTCTGGTGTGCAGGCATACATGGAGGCAGAATATTTTTATACATAATAAATAAATAAATCTTTAAAAAAAATCATGTGTATGTGTGGGATGTGCATGTGTGTGTGTGCATGCTTGTGCGCATGTGTGGGTAGGTGCATGGTATATGTATATATGCATGTGGAGGTGAGGTTGACATTAGGTGTCACTCTCAATCACTCAAGGTTTCTCACTGAGCCCAGGGAATGATCACGTGGCTAATCTTCCCAACCAGCTTGCTCTGGTAACCCCATAACTACCCTCAAATTGTTGGGAGTACAGGCAGGAAGACAGATCTGAAATCCTGACCTAAGGTTTTACCCACTGAATCATCTCCCAGGATCTGTACTCATTCTTTACAGCTAATTTATTGGCCTGGTGTAACTCTTGGCCATGGAAACCTTTCTTTTTCTTTTTTTTCTTTTTCTTTCTTTCTTTCTTTCTTTCTTTCTTTCTTTCTTTTTTTTTTTTTTTTTTTTTTTTTTTTTTTCCAAGACAGGGTTTTTCTGTATAGCCCTGGTTGTCCCGGAACTCTCTCTGTAGACCAGGGTGGCCTCAACCACACAGAGATCTGCCTGCCTCTGCCTCCTGAGTGCTAGGATTACAGGTGTGTTCCACCACCGCCTGGTGTAACTTTTCTTGGTAAATTTAAAATCCTTGTAGCCCTTTTACAAAGGAGCCCCCATGTCCCTGCCGAGTTCTTTGCAATAAATCTCAGTTTCTGTCACTTGCTACATGGTGAACTTCAGTAGATCCCAATACTTAACGCCCCTATTACTTAACCCTAAGCATTAGTATCACTCTAGGCATTTCACTCAAGTTCTCTCATTAGTATGTTCTCTCACAAACAAACAAATATTTATATGAGTGTGTGTGGTATGTGTATATATAATATGCATATATACAATATATATGTATATATACAACATATATATATATATATTTGTGTGTTTGTGCATGTATGTGTGTGTGTGTGTGTATACAAGTTACCAGACAAATTATAATTGTAGACAAAACAAAGTATTATTCCTAACTAAGTGAAATTCCAAAACATATACTCAAAGAAACAAAACTTGGGCATAGAGCTAACTCAGTTGAGTCGGCAGAGGCTGCAAGTTCTCTCTCATTAGTGTGAACTGCTCCACTTAGAGTATACCATGCAACTCTGATTGATTAGCTCCCATCTTCAGACCTCTATCTGTTTCCTCAGGACAACACCCCCCAAATAAGGAGGGTAGGTATGGATGCAAGCAGGTGAGAGAGCAAACGAAGCCACAGAAGGGAAAAAGCATTGACTTGGCCCCCATCTCTGCCTGAGTGTGGGAACAGAGGCAGAGGGCTGAGAGCTCTGGTCTGCTCTCTCAATGAAGGGGTTAGTTGTTCACTGTTACCTTTAGACTTCTCTGAGTTAGAACAGAAAAGAGACGCTAGCATCTTCAAAGCATCTCTACACACAGAGCCAGTACTAGATGGGTTCCACATACACACCAGACAGGTAGAAGTACCCTCCAAAGATGTCCCCTATAAAATAGGAGTAATAAATACTCATTGCTTTAAGATACTAAGGAATGGCACATGGGAGGCAGCTTACTGTGGTAGCTGAGAAGACTAGAGCCTTGACTTTAAAGGCAGACCAACTGATATCTGAACCACTAATGCTCACACAGTGGGCAGAATGCTTCCTCTCCCGGCCACAGATGTCTTAATTACACATTGTAAATATCAGCTTCATGAGTTATTGTGAAGACTCGATGAGCGATGATGTGCTAAGCATGTGAAGTAAATGGTATGAGGGCTGAGGATGCAGCTCAGCTAGTAGAATGCTTGCCTAGCCCTGCCTTCTAACTCCATACTGACAAACTTGATGTGGTGCTATAGGCTTGTAATCCTGATACTAACAGGGTGGAGACAGGAGAATCCAAAGTCCAGATTTATCCTTGGCAACACAGGGAGTTTGAAACCAAACTAGGTTATACAAAACTGACTAAAACAAACAAACAAACAAACAAACAACAACAAAAACCAGCTAGACTCCAGTACTTGTTCTTTTGTTTTAGGGATAGAGAAATCTAAGCACATGGCTCTCATCGTCTGCAGAGGGCATTCTGCAGTGTCTGCTTGTCCCTGCTCAGCCCAGTGTTCTGCCCGTCCTCCCCTCTGAGTGACCTGGAGCAGTGAGGCTATAATCAGAGTGTGGAAGAAGCAGAGGAGGGCAATGCCAGCAATGAGAGCAAAGCTTCTATTGAACATCAGGCTGTTCACCGATTATGTTCACTCTCCAGGACTCAGGCTGACGTCGCCTCGGCAACACCCGCACTTCCACATGCACACACAGAAAGTCCTCTAAGACACCTGCTGCGGAGGCCTGGGGGGTATTTCTGTCCAGAGCAAATGCTGACTACTGAAGCATAAAGTGGGGCTTGTAACTGGCTCAAGTGAGTGGGCATTTTTCCCATAGTTTACCAGTTGGAGGGGCACACAGCCCTGGGTGTGCCCAGCTACCTGCTAAACTCTCAAGACAAGACTGGCTTGGCCTTAACTCCATAGGCGTGGAACAGTGAGTGCTTCTATTTTTCAAGCAATAAACCCAAGAGCAGGGATGAAAATGAAGGCAGATGGGGTGGGGTGGGCAGAAAGGTGTGGGTGGGATGTTGTCCCCTTTTTATTCGCTGCTCTTGGTATAAGAACATGACTCATCAATTGGTTCCCTGGACAGGATTTAGAGCTCTGTGGGCAGCTGATAAGAGTGCAGCTTACGTGTAAAAAGTAAATACATTGAATATTCCCCATAAAGTCAACAGTGCCAGGCTTATCAGCTGCCCTCACTCCCTACTCAGTCCTCAGGGGACCAGATTTGAAATAAAGGCCACAGTTCCAGGGGCAAAGAGTGGAGGTGCCCGGTTGAGCTGAGAGGGGCCTCTGTGCCCCCTGGGTTGTGTTTTAGGCAGGTGGGTGAAAGCTGCCAGGCACAAGCTGCTCAGAGGCCCGGGTTTTCCAGACTGACAAATCCCAAACCAAACACACACACGAGGCCATGAAAGCAGCACCTCCTTATCCTCCAATCCAGCCAAGGTTTCCAGGAAGCTTCTTAGGAAAATGAGAGGATGTCACTTTAAATCCGATCTGCAAAGACCCACAAAGAAAACAGATCAACAAAGAAACCTTGCTTTCCCACCAGGGTTCTCACCTCTGCCTTTCATAACAGGTATTAATGCTTACTTCTGCCCTCCTCCAGCGTGTAGCTGTCTTTTTAACCAGTGAAGATTTGACAGCTTTGCAAATGGCCTGAAATAAACGTTACCAGCTGCTGTTTCAGACCCATTTTGAAGACTCACACTAACGGAAGTGGTCTTGAGCCTGGCTCAGTTTTCACTCGCTGACTCCATGCTTTTGCAGGGATTCTAGCCTGGCCCAGTGCCATTCACTTGTGATAAGTGTTTGAGCTCTTTCTGGTTGGGGCAGCAGACTCCTCAGCTGGGGCGAAATGGGCATGAATGAAAGCAAGATGGATTTATTCCACCTGATTTCCTAGGGCTCACATAGAGTAGCAGAAGTGAGGTCGATGGTTAGTCTCAACTACCCACCCCCGATACTAGAGAAATTTGTTACCCTAATGAGTGTGGGGCTTTAGGGAGTGAGAATGAGAGCTGAGACCCAGAATTTATACTTTGTACTGGGCATCTCTTTATAAGTCCTTCCCTGCCTGCTCTCCAACTGAAAGCAGCAGGTCCCCAGCCTCCTCTTCACATTGCTACACTGTGATGCATGGGCCCAAAATGGACTGCAGGGCTTCCTTGTTACTCTACTCTTACCTTTCAAAACTGTCCTTTTCAAAACCCCGAGTCCTGCTAACAGCTTTCTTGCCCCCATTCAACTAACTTCTAAATTAGTTTTTGAAGGCCTATGCTAATTCCCAGAAACCCTCTGGACAAGAACCTGCCTCTATGCTTTTGAGCAAGACCACCATTCAAGCCACCCTGCTCAGTCTAGCCATGCAAGTGTCATTTTGACCTTGGAGCCCCTGTTTGTGGCTAGAACTGGTGAGATATTCCTAGGACTGACCTTATCTAAGCCATCAACGCTCACCTGGCTAAGCACCACTTGGGATTCTAGTCTAAGATCTCAGCAACAGATGCTTGTGAACTGCCAGGTGGGTGCTGGAAATGGAACCTGCCTCTTTTGCAAGCGCAACAAGTGTTCTTAACTGCTGAGCATCTCTGCAACCCCCCCCGGCCCCCCCCCCTGTGGTTCTCGTTTCGAATGCATGCTGTACATGTTGTTTTTCTGAGACATATTTTAAACTCAGTAGTATGAGCACCCTTCAGGATAAAATTTAAAGAAAGAAACTTGTCTCAGTTCTTAGAAGGCAGGTTTTCAGGTTACTGTTTTTGTTTTTAATTATGTGTGTGTGTGTGTGTGTGTGTGTGTGTGTGTGTGTGTGTTGGTGGTGGGGGTGCACCACTAGTCCAGCAGCAACATGTAGAAACCAGAAGCTGACAGTGGGTGTCTTCCTCTCCTGCTCTCTCTCTTATTTTTTTTTTTTTTGACTTTTTTTTTTATTTTACAATACTATTCAGTTCTACATAATAGCCACAGATTCCCTTGTTCTCTCCCTTCCTGCCCCCTTCCCTTTCCCTCAGCCCACCCCCATTCCCACCTCCTCCAGATCAAGTCTCCCCGAGACTGCATCACCTGATAGACTCAGTCCAGCAGTCGTCCCTCTCCAGATTGAGCCAAGCGTCCCTGCATAAGTCCCAGGTTTCAAACAGCTAACTCATGCAATGAGCCCAGGACCTGGTACCACTGCCTAGATGCCTCCCAAACAGATCAAGCCAATCAACTCTCACCTATTCAGAGGGCCTGATCCAGTTGGGGGCCCCTCAGCCTTTGGTTCATAGTTCATGTGTTTCCATTCGTTTGGTTATTTGTCCCTGTGCTTTATCCAACCTTGGTTTCAACAATTCTTGCTCATATAAACCCTCCTCTTTCTCACTAATTAGACTCTCAGCGCTCCACCCAGGGCCTAGTCATAGATGTCTGCATCCAGATTCCTCAGTCCTTGGATGGGTTTCTGGCCCAACTATTAGGGTGTTTGGCCATCCCATCACCAGAGTAGGTCAGTCCCGGCTGTCTCTCAACCATTGCCAGCAGTCTTTTGTGGGGGTATCTTTGTGGATTTCTGTGGGCCTCTTTAGCTCTTTGTTTCTTCCTTTTCTCATATGGTCTTCATTTACCATGGTCTCCTATTCCTTATATCCCTTAATATCAATCTCTCTCTTATTTTTAAAGACAAGATCTCTTACTGAGCCTAAAGCTGACTGACTAGCCAGGCTGGCTCACCAAGTTCCTAGGACCCACCTGTCTCTGCTCCAGCTCTCAGTGCTAGCCTTTCCCAGCTTTGTGCTGCTCCTTGGATCCAAACTGGAGCTCTCATCCTAGGAGCACAAGCACTTACCCACTGAGCTATTGCCTTAGCCCTCACTTGTTTCTGCTTTGTTCTTTTATACTATACGTTACAACCTTGCAAAGGTTTTGGGGTTGGGTTTTTTTTTGTTATTTTTTTCTCCGCCTTACTGGAGATTGGGCCCAGGGCCTCCCTCATGCATGCTTCCTATCTCTCTCTCTCTCTCTCTCTCTCTCTCTCTCTCTCTCTCTCTCTCTCTCTCTCTGTGTTGTGTGTGTGTGTGTCTGTGTGTCTGTGTGTCTGTGTCTGTGTCTTTGTCTGTGTGTACATTGTAGATGTCTCATATTACATTTATCAAAATAACACTCTAACAACTAGTCTTATTGCTGCTAGGTTTCCATCTGCTGAAGAAGCCATCTTGCCTTCATTGGATAGCTTTAGCACATTCATGTGGGTTGTTTTGCTTTGCATGGATGGTCAGTGTCCATCCTTCGCAAACACTAATGTCTCGATTCCAGCATTAGATTGTGAGGATCCTGATAAAGGACCACACTGACTAGGTGACTTAAACAGTAGTTATTTCCTGTGTTCTGAAGCTGGAAATCCAAATTAAGGTGTTGGCAAGTTAATTCCTTCTGTAGGTTCCTCTTCCAGGCTTGTAGATAGACACCCTCTTCCTGTCCACACGCAGTACTCTCCTTATGAGTCATTCTTGTCTCACTCTCTCTTACAATGATTAGGATTAGGATTTACACATACGAACTCCATTGTACCTGAATTGCCTATTAAAAGGTTCTGTTTCCACATCCCATAATATTGTGCATACTGAAAGTTAAGGTGGGACTTAAATATCTGAATTTTAAGTGTGCTCATAACAATCATATAGTATAAATTAAATGTACTGTATACTTTTACAATTTTTTCTTTTTGCCTTTTTCCTTCTTAGTAACAATTTTCTATGTAAAACTTAATATTGAGCAGAGTAACTAATTGTACCATCACTATAACAAGTTATGTGAGAATTGGGGTAGAGGATGGGATGTATGGGGTCTCTCTCTCAGAGCAGAGGCGAGAGGCACCCAGGGGTTGCAAGCTGTATTATTTCTCTTTTCTCTGGTTCTGTACCCAGCCTCCCCCCACGAAAGAAAGCAGGGGTCATTCACCCCAGAAGCCTGGATGCTGAGATAGACTTCCTGCCCAGCATGCTGGATGGTCCGGACATGGGTGGCAGTCATGTTCTCTCCATTCTGACCTAATAGTGTGCCCCCAACCCCTTTTTACTATGTAAGATCTCTGATACCCAGTGGAGGTCTTGTTCTACCCCTATGGCCAAACTACCTGGTCTTTCTACACTACCACCAGCACCCAGTTGGTTCTGCTTTCTCTGTAACGTCAAGGTGGCTCTGAGAGCCTGTAGATAGATGGTCCAGGTGGGGTCTTCTCCTAGGCCCTGATGAAGTCTATGGGGATGGCTTTAGGAGTCACCATAAGCTGGGACCACAAGGGAAGGATACAGTTGCTGGGGTACATAGCACTGTAGGAGGAAGAAAGGCAGTTAGGGTACCAGCCCCAGGTCCTGATTTTCAGAATAGGATCTGGAGATACTGCCCAAGAAATTGGTGCATGCCATAAGCCACCTGATTAGAGTGGTAAATGTTGTGGAGTATTCACCAGAAAAGACTGCTCAGACATGGGTTTAAGCCAATAGAAAGTCTTTATTAGCCAGTTGGCTTCTACACTGGGTGTTCAGGATCCCAGTGTAGCACTGAGCCTTTCTCAGGGTGAGCTTTTAAGCACAACAAAACATGTTCTGGGTTGACATCTTTAGTTAACAAGAACACTTAGCCAGAAGTAGAACTACAGAAGCCAAAAAGCGAGGTTAGACCATTTAGAGAAGCCAAAAAGCGAGGCTAGACCATTTAGAGACTTTCCCATAACTGTGGATGTAGATGGATTAGGCCTTTGTTTTCATTTTGTAAGATGGTACAGTTGACATGTTGAGTTTATGGGCTGAATGGTACTTATGTTATGGAGTCAGTTATGCTAAGGTCTGGGGCCTGTTACAGTAAGCCTTCTGAATGGTCTAAAGAATCCAGGCTAGCATGGGTTCAGAGAATGCAAAACACTTCTCCAGGGTGGCCACAGAGCAGCTTTCACAGTAGGGTGGCCTGGCACAGCACAGGGATGATATCCTGAGATTTGGACCCAGAAGGTAGAATACACAAGACACCCAATATGGAAGGCATGGTCTAGGGCTACAACCCTGGCTCTATCACCAACCACATCTCAGCAGCCACCACACAGATCAGAATGCTGGTGGTGTGTCACCATGAACCGATAGAATCCCCTTCATAGTGGATGCCAACATCCAGATTCACTGTGCTGAGGACTTGGTATTAGAAATCTGCCCCACAATGCTCAGGGTGGGGTGGGCCATAACGTTAGAACCAGAAGGGGATGGTGAGAATTGTTGCTCTGGACAGTTTTCCCATTGGCTGTTACAAGCCTGAGGAATGTGGGCTACTGCTGTCCTCAGAGTGCAAGTGTCAAGGGTGCTACCCTCCAGGTGGGTACATCTTATGCAAGGTTTGCAGTGTTTGGCACATCTAAGGGCTCTAAGTCACCAACACCACCAGCTGTCAACTCTACAAACCAGCATCTGCTCGGATCTCAGTCCCCACCCATCATCACCATGACATCCAGCTTCACAAGTTGTCACCTAATGCCTTTACCCCTCTTCATGAAACAACCATCTCTATAGTTTTTTACTTATTTCTTTTTTGGGTAGGATTCACTTCTTGTTCAAGAAAATGTCAAATGGGTGATGTCCATGTGGCAGTAGGTCCCAGAGGACAGAGGCCCATGCTTGAGAGGATTCAGAAGCTTTCATAGAGGATATAGTAGTCAAGACTGGAGTCAAAGCTGTGGGGTTTTGGAGGCAGAGCCAAAGACAAGAAGTCCCCAACTTATGTCCAGTGGACTAGGACATGAAGATCAAGTCCCTGAAGATCTATCTGTTCCCTCTGCCCATCCAAGAACATGTGACTACTGACTTTTCCTTGGAGAGTCCCTTGATGAGGTTCTGATGATCAGGCCAAGGCTGAAGTGACTTGGGCTGTCCAGCTTTGTAGCCATGGTGGTCTACAATGGTTATGTTGGCCTGGGTGTTAAGAGCCCTGAGGAGGTAGCTCTTCCTCAGACCCTCCTATGGGGCCAAGATTTCCACTGTCCCAGTGCAGAGGCTGGAGTAACTGGTGGGATAAGGATGGTGAACTCCACACTGTACCATGTGAGGTGACAGGCTGCTGTGGATCTCTGCTGGTGTGCCTCAGCCCTGCCCTGAGCAGCTCAGGCTCCATGTTCATTCTTGTATTCAAGGTGATGCAGCTGACCAGCACTGAGGACTGGTGCTTCACTGACACACTGGGCAACTTCACTAAGGCCACCTTTGATGCCATCTCTAAGACTCTCGACTTCTGAAGAGACTGTATTCACCATTCTGTGAAAACCCACAGCAGTCTCCTTGCAGAGGACTCAGGCACCAGCTATTGCTACCACATAAAATTTTCATACCAAATAAATGTATATATTTGGCATATATACATATATTTGCATGCTGAAAATAATGTTGGATTCAAGTTATAATTTTAAAAAAATTATTTCCCAGGCCAGTAGTAATAAGAATTGGCAGAAATGAAAACCAGTGGACTTCAAATGAGAAGTCAATGGGTTAAGATCTGTTATCTCTACAGAGCAACTGATTTCACTGTCAAACTTGGGATCACCACCTCCCTTCTAAGATCACAGACCTATTCAAATGCAGGGGACTCACATCTTTTTGTCTCAGAAGATTTTTCTTTAATTTATATGCTTGTTTTGCCTGTATATGCACCATGTGTATACCTGGTGCCCACTGAAACAGAAAAGGGTGTTAGGTCCCCTGGAGTTGGAGGTGAGAACAGTGTGAGTTGCCACGTGGATTCTGGGATCTGAAGCTGGAGCTCTGGAAGAGTAGCTCGTGCTCTTATCATTGGAATCATGTCTCCTGCACTCTCTTTCCTATTCTTGTCAAGATGGCTTGAGCTCCTCTAGATAAATTTATCATAGAGTTATAGAATAAGGATTTTAGAAAAACATGGCTGAGATCATCGTAGGAGTTGCACACCAAATGTATACATCAACTTGGGCAAATTTCATATCTTTTGACTTTTCTAATGCTTGACACAGTACCTACATTTATGTAGGTCTTCTTTGGTTTCTTTCTTTTCATATATATGTATTTCTTTTATAGATATTTGGGTTTGCATATACTAGGACTTTTCACTCTGTGCCCTGGGGTATTTCTTTACAATTTTGACTTTAGCTCAAATAGTATAAAAGAACTTTCTAGAGCTCTTTGACTATGTCATGGTTCTCCACAGTGGGTGTTTTCCCTGGCTGCCATGAGCAGATAAACCAAACTCTGAATGATGAGAGATGTCATGTGGCTGACCTTTGTCACTGAGAAATTTTGAATTCCAGGGTATGTATATAGACCTCTATGGTTTCCAGGCTCAAATTTTAGAAATATTATATTTGTGGTAAGTTTACTATTTTACCAGTTTTTGAATGCTAGTGGCTTTTTATTTCTAGTCCAAGTTTCGAAAAACACAAAAAAGCACAAGAGATTAAAACATTTTATTAATCATCCTAAAGTAAGTTATAAATTACAAATTCAGATCACAGTAATAATATGAAATGTGTTTTCAGCAGTACCATAAACTATACCTTAAGACAAAAACCAAATAGTAAACTGGTATGCATACACTGAAATCTCATGTTTAAAATATTACTTTGTCTAGAAAATTCACATACATGTTCATAGTCATACACATGTTGACAGAGCTACATGGTTTGCATTTAACAAACTCATGAACTGGTTTTCATGCTTTGAATAAATTGCCAGAAGTTTGTAAGAGCTTAGAGTTTTTCAAGTGTATGACAGAATACCTTATATGACAAAGCTTTCCTATATATGCCCTTCTGTGAAGGTAATAAGTAGAAGTTTGGATGACTACATGGGCCCTCAGAGAAATCCTATTTGGTTGGGTCCAGGAATTATAGTGACAAATTCTAGCCTAGGTGAGAGGGTACAGAAACAAATTTCTCAGAAAATTTGTATTTGCTTACTGGTCCTATATAAAAGGTCTCGACACCAAATTGGTCTGCTTGTCTACAATTAACTACAATTAGTATTTTGCTCTAAAGTGAAATGATTTAAAACAGCATTACATACCCTGCTGAGTCCTGCCTAGCTTAGAAAAAAATATAAATGTGTGGGCAGATGATTGACATGAGTATATTCTCATTCTCACTCTCTCGCCCTCCCTCAATACAGGGTCTTATCAGTAGCCCAGGATGGGTTGAAACTCACTATGTAACCCAGGGTGGCCTTGACCATGGTAATCCTTCTGCTCAGACTTCTGGCGCTTTGTACTGAAACAGGCCTCAAACATGCTGGGCAAGAAGACTCCCCTAGCCCGCATGTCTATCCAGGGTAGGTAGTAAATGACTAAGCATTCCAAAGCTTTGGTTCTGTGAGTCATTGCACAGAGTGATGTTGGCAGGGGCCGCAGGCCATTTGTGGAAATCAATCCTCTCCTTGCACCATATGGATCCTGGGATCCAACTCAAGTTGTCAGATTTGGTGACAAGTGCTTTTACCCTCTAAGCCATCTCATCAGCGCTTGCCCCCATTGATTTCTAAGCAACTTCTGTCATGCCACCTTCTGAGTAAGGCAGTGGATCCTCTCCTGCAATTTCTGTGTCCTAGTTAAACGATTTTGGACAAGAAAGAAACATTCCTCCTTAGCGTCTTTTGTCACCTCAGGCCTTCAGTGGGGATGGCAGGAACACCCCAAAGATCATGTCTCTGAGACACTGGAGTGACGTGTCATGGAGGCCACACTAAGAACTGATCTCAGGACTGCAGACAGCAGCAGACTAGAAGTCACAGAATGCTTGGATCTCGGCCTCAGCTCTTTGCTCAGCTCACTCCTTCCTGGGATTACTCAGTGGCTGAGAAATTGTGGGCTAGAGTGAATGTTTCACTGAGTACACAGGGGCCACATTTCAGGGTCTGCAGCTAGGCAATCTGGGAAGCCTGCTCTCTAACTGCTCAGCTATTCATAGGGATGCCCAGTTGTGGTTACTAGCATTTTATCTCAGAGGCCAGATGTCAATAACTGCAGCCAAGAGCACGGCATATGCCCCATGCTTGGGGAAGTAGCTGGCTGTTGCAAACTGAGAAAGCATTTGCTTCTCAGGGTCTCTGCAGATAACCTTGGTTACATATGTACCAACAAGTTACTACACATGGTGCCTTCAAGCAAGCCAGGCGATGGGACCAGAAAGTAGTCATATAGGAGAAGGACACTTGGCATATTCAGGGAGGAAAGGAAAAGTGATCTGAGAAGGTACAGGTGGTGGGGACACCTAAGTCAAGGTCTCTGGACACTCAGCAGAGTTCAAAGGTTAAGAAGCACAGGCATCAATGTGACTGAATCATGGGATGATTTTGAGATGCAGGCCTCACCTTCGAGTTCTGGGAGAAAGGCTTTCATTTTCTGCAAGATAGGAAGGAACTTCAACACTAATGCCAAACCAGAGGGAAGACAAGAAGTTCAGCTGTCCTCTGTGTAGGGAGGAATATAGAACCTCTGACCACGGCCAAGACAGCCTGTATTCTGGACACTTCCAGACCTTGAACTCCAAAGATGGACACAGGTGAAGTAACTTGAACAGGAGTAGGTGAGATCTCCTGGCAGAAGATGGGAGCTCTCAAGAAATGTGATGTGAGTGAACTTACTTCTGGATACTGAGTATGAACAAACAGTTCTCTTCAGATAGGAAGGTTTTTCCTCAGGAACACTATTATCACCTGTTATATTTCTGGTGCATAAAAAATGAAATTAGGGTTGGCTATCTAAAACTTGAGTACATATTATATGGACTTATTTTCTAAAAAAGAACTGTTTATGATCTATAATTTGTTTCCTGAAAATCTGATTATGACAGCTATGATGAGACTCAGTATTCCTACATGGAGGATGTATCCTCACAGACTGTGGTTTTTCATCCATTAAAGAGTTTTCATGTGATTTTAAAATTTGGAAGTGGGTGGCTTCAAGTGCATCCCCCAAAGTTGTTTTGCTTTTTGTTTTTGTTTTTTTTTAATTTTTGATATTCTGGTTTTCATTTTAGTAACTATAGTTTCACAGGGAAATCTGTCAAGCTGCCAGGGAGAGCGTCGCTAAGCAGCAGAGAGTAGAGAACCTCCTCTCCCAGGCAGCATTTACTGCACCAGACTGCCCTGCATATCTCACTTAGAGCACATCACTTCAGTACAGATACAGAGATGGGTGCAGCTAACCCAGCCTACTCACAAGTGTATTTTGAGAAAAAAAAGGAGGTCAAGGGCTCCAGCAGGTGTAGCACTTGGTAGTAGGGAAGTCTGAGTCCTTGCACTATTATACTCAGCAGAAAGAAAATCTAGAGATGGACACAGAGTATAAAAGCAGTGATCTGGAATGAAGAAGAGTTATCAAGTTCACATTAACCCTCCATTATGGAAACCTGAAAAATATTGGATAGAACAACAGTCATATCGTTATGCTAAATCAATTAAGAGTGTAGGCTATCAATTAAAGAAACAGAGCTACGGTTTATAAATAAATAAATGGTATGTTTAGAAAACTCAGAGGTATATCTACTAGTATTTAGTGTCAACATCAAATTAAGGGTAGAAGAGTTAGAAGTTCAGAACATAGAAAATTATCCATGGAGAACTCCTATTTTTAAAGTCTAACAGCCATTGAGAATGAAATGAGCAAAGTAAGCTCTGTGAAATCACAACTTTTGGGCAGCATGACTGAGTGACTTATCATGAACTACTGCAGGTCAGTGACAATGTTCCTATGATGTCAGACATTTAAGTATCACATAGGCATCACCTTCTCACTTCCAATATGAAGAAAAGAGGATACGTCTTGACAAGACTTGAAATGGGCTCTCATCTTCCTTTATAAATCGCCCTGTGCTTTAAGTCAACTGTGGATCGCATTGCTTGTAAAATGAGTCTGCCACTGTCTTTCTCTATGTGACACAAAGTCTAATCACTCATAAAATACTAACTCATATTCCACAATCTGAAAAGGGGCACTATCACAGCAGCTTATGTCTGGAGGGCTGGCAGGAAGGAATTATTCCTAACGAATGTACCCTTCCTTAGCTTTGTCTGATGAGCTCACTTTCCAGTATAAACATTATTTAATGTTTTAAGAATCATGGAATACATCACAATGCACATCAGCTCTTCAGAAGGTGGGGGAGACTCCCTTAACAGAAAATTGGACATGACAAGGGGGAGGCAGGCATTTGCTCATTCATCTCTGCCTGACCACCAGAACCTAGTGTTTTACCTGGTGTAGAAACAGCTCAGTAAATGCTGAATGGCAGAGCTGATTAGACGGCCCACGAGTTAGAACATTTCTGTCTTCAAACTTTTCACTTATCTTCTTTGGCTCTCACATGTTTTAAACAGCTACCCGCCCTCTTTTTGGGAAATGTCCCTCCATAACTTTGTATTCTCAGTACAGCTGGATAACCTCATCCCACTCAGAAATAGGCCAGATACCATTGGGCTGCACATTTGGGGGTGAGGTCTTCCAGTCCCATGTCTTGACAGGAATCGTCCAGGTCTTACCATAGTTGGCTTCAATGTAGTCAAATGTTTCACAGGGCACATGGACTTTCATGTCTACAAACTCGGTCCAGCACAGTGTGAACTTGGGAAACAGGTACCTACAGGAAAACAAGGACAAGCAGGGGCATCAGGCCAATAACTCAACTACCAGACTTTCCTAGTGAAGGACAGCCCTTTCCTATCAAACAGATTTGGGGAGAGAGTTGGCATTAATTCTTTATCTGCTCAGCACCCCTTTCTTCTTTTGGGGTTTACACCCTGGTCTTGCTCTTCTATTCTGCGTCCATCTGAAGGAGAGCTAATCCCATCCATAAGCTCCAGAGGAGAAAAACATACAAACCAACCAATCTAAACCTACCCCAAGGCTGGTTAGTAAGTTACAGGGAATTATTGCTTCAGAGATGGGAACACACCAAAATTAGGCAAAATCAAAGTCAGCCCTGGGACTGTGTTGAGAAACCCAGGGAAATAGGTGTCACAACAATGTTTCCACAAGATGGAGGAAATGGTCATTTCCTTTTCATGTACAATTTGGTGTTCCAAGGCATATGGATTGATTCCTCCAGCATCCCCGAGGTTTTTACTCTGCTCTATATGCAATAATAACTGTACTTTCTACCTCTCTTTCCTCTTAAATTGTAAAGAACATTTCAAACCTCTTGGGAGGGAAAGGAATGATGATCAGGAGTTCAAGTCCAGCTTCAGTTATATAGTGAGTTCTGGGGCAGTCTAGTCTACTAAGACCCTGTCTCAAAAAATAAAATATTGAAATAGATCCTTACATAAATTATATAACAAAGGAAAGTAAAAAGCAGCAGGCTTGTTTACAGTTACATAGCTCCATATTCTGTGTTGGATTCTCAATCAGAATTTTTTTCATCATAACTTGGAAGAACTTTCAGTATTTAATAAGGAAATGGCAATAATAGGGATCAAAAGTTTAACATACTAGAGAATTACAGAGAGAGTAGAGAACTGGGGAAAAGGGATCTGATTGTATTTGATTAACATGTTTTACCAGCAAGTGAACCCAAAGAATGGATTTTGCTTTTGAATATCTTGTTTTACCACGAAGCAAACATGAAACCATACATGAAAGTGTATCTGAATAGATTCTAAAAAAGCCAACAAGTCCACTACAAAAGGCAGTGGGTACTGGCAGTTACTGGACAGTCCCTGCTGTCAACTATGAAAAGACAGCCACAGAAAACCTCATAGCTGAGATACAAACCAGGCACTGCTTAGACCCACCATCTGCTGGTGCCAGTTTTAGCACAGAATGACTTATTTTGTCATGAGAAATAGCCATCCTTCATCAGCCTCCACCCCCCACAATCACCTGCTGGTCAGCAGAATGTCCACCTGCCCCATACTATCAGGTTGACACTATGAACCCAAATTGAGGCAGACACCATCTCCCTAGTAACAGCAACCAGGAAGCATCTGCCTTAATATTAGCCTTTAATATCATCAAAAAGCTGAGAGCGAAAAACAACAGCTGTAGGATACACCTGGTAGAATACTACAAAAGAATGCTCGGAACAGTGAAGGAGAATCTAAGAGCAAACCCCAAATACTTAAACTAGAGAAACAATGTGAAAATGATACAAAAACGACGCAACTCTAATGTTGTTCCTAACCAAATCCCCAGACTCTCTGTGATTCTCATTTCTCTACTCATTTTCAACCTATTCTACAGAAGAGTATCTTGGCTTCCCAGGAGAACAGGAAAGATAATCAGAAAATGTGAAAATAATTGTAAAGTCAGACCATGCAGAGGAAGGAGGCAGCAAGTCACACAGAACAGCACATGCTTGGACTTTGCCTGGGTTACCAGTAAATAATGACTGATACTAAATCTCTCAGTGTTGCCTGGACTAAAAGCTATGATTCAATCTGGCAGAACAGTCTGTACTTTAAAGCCTTGGGAAGAGATCCAAAATCTGAACGGATTTAAATTTAGACCAAGGCACCCTAAATTAGGATACAAATTTAAGAGATCTTACTATGGTAAAAAATTCTCCCATCTGTTTTCTAACTTGGATCACTTCACTTCATTCCACTTTTGCTAAAACAGCAGTTACAACACTTGCTAGCTTGAACAGTGAACTAGAGTAGGATAGTTTTATTTTCTTCCCCAAATTTGAAAACCAATAAAGCCACTTTGGGGTGGTTAGAATAATTTTGTCAGCTTAGTTGTACAATCTTTGAACATAATTGCTAAATTAGAAGTATTCCCAGCACTCTAGAACAGTGTGTCTACTGGTGCTAATTAAGGAGGCTAAGTGAGACAGAGGCCATCAACCACAACCGACCTGACCTTTCCAAATCTAAGTCTGCACTAGATACTGCAGTTCCACGAGCCAAAGACACCCCCATATTCCTCATAAAAACAGTTTATTCCCATTAGCACCTTACATTGGCTGAACCTCCCAATTTATTTGTTATTCCAGGGCCTAAACACTAGCATCCTGTTTAATAGAAGCAGTCAACACAGGCTGCTCTGTAGTGGGTAGCCATTCCAGCTTTGATCTGGAAGTTCCAACCCCCATTGAGACTTCAGCAACTGTCACACCTACAAGGCAGGGCCAAGGGAGGCACCTGGAGACCCGAGATATGAATGGGCCAGCGCTCTCTCTGTTCCACAACCCTGAATGGTGGACCAAGCAGAGCTCCAGAGAACACCGCTGGACTGTGATACGCCTTCCTCAGACCCTGCAACCTACCTATCCCTTAATTTGTAAGTTACGCCATTAAATAAATCTCCTTTTAACTATGTGGAGTGGCCTTAATAATTTCACCAATATCTGGCGCTCGCATGGGACAATTTCCAAAGGCCTACCTCTCCCTTAATTTGTAAGTTACGCCATTAAATAAATATCCTTTTAACTACGTGGACTGGCCTTAATAATTTCACCAATACTGCTCCTTCTTATTGTAATGGAAAAGCTTCTGAGTTTCACCATTAAACATGAAGCTCCCTCAAGGTTTTCATTATCTTCCCTTCATCAAATCAAGGAAATCCCATATCCCTTTTAATTTGGTTTCCTAAAAGATCTTTGCTAATGGGGACTTAGGTTTTTTATGTCATCAATTCAATCACCACCTCCCCACCCTCCTGTGGCAGCACTGGAGATGGAAAACAAGACTGTGCACAGGGAAGTGCTCCCTTCACTTCGTTAGGTAAAGAGTCAGACTATGCACATGCCTTATGAAATTATTCTTTTTTTTATTTTAAAGATTTATTTATTTATTATGTATACAGAGGAGGGTGCCATATCTCATTACAGATGGTTGTGAGCCACCATGTGGTTGCTGGGAATTGAACTCAGGACCTCTGGAAGAGCAATCGGTGCTCTTAACCTCTGAGCCATCTCTCCAGCCCATGAAATTATTCTTTTAGCATGTTTTCACCTGTGTTCACTGTGCCATTTCCCTCTTAAAAATATGCGGGGGCACTCCATGTGCAGGCTTGCTGAGTCTCATGCAATGAGTGACTCAGCTGCTCTCTTCCTGGTTTAGAAACAGGCTCTGTCCCCTGCAGGTAACTTATGTGGGTAGGTATGATGGACAGTTTACTCTTTGTAAACCATGTAGGTCTTGGAAACTCCTGGAAGGGGAAAGAAAAGGAAAGGCTTCCTGGTTATTAGTTCAGTTTCTTGATTGGGTGTAGGCTATCTGTATCTTCCTGAGTTGATTCTTGTTTATATATTTCTATATTTTTGCCATTTCACATTGTACTGCAATTGTTATACTGGGTGATCTAGGTCACCCACAGTATTTTTTTTTTAATCATCACTCCAACACAGTGAGAAGTATAAAGGGCCATATATCTTGGGTTTGGGGAATAAATATTATTTTTATTTACTTCATTTTCCCTATATACCTGATAAATCATGCTAAAGGTCTGTTAGTTGTACAAATTTTAAAACTATTTATTTATCTATTTATTTTTTCAAGATAGGTTTCTTTATGTAGCCCTGGCTGTCCTACAACTAGCTCTGTAGACCAGGTTGGCCTAGATAAAATTAATTTTTAAACAAACTAACATGTGGAATTCATCTTTCATACTACTTATTTTCATTAATTTCTTTTGACTTGTTTCCTTCAATTCCTCAGAAAATGTCACTGATCATTTATACTTATCTCCATGTGAATCCTTAAGTTGTACAATTATTAAAAAATATTTGTCTTTACGTGTATGAGTCTGTATGGATATATATGCATGCGTGTGTGGGTGGCCACAGAATCTAGAAGGGGTCAGATCCCCTGATGATGAAGTTATACGTGTTTGTGCCCCACCCAATCAGATGCTGGGAACTGAACTCATGTCCTTCTCTGGAAGAGCAGCAAGAGCCCTAACTACCAGGCATGTCTCCAGACCTCAGTTTTAATGAGTATTTTTTTCAAGGCAAGACTATATATATATTTATACTTACTTCTTTATATCCTGTAAGTTTCAGTATGTTGTATATACATTATCTCAGTACAAAGTATATTGTATTTTTTACTATTATTTCCCTTTGACTCATTATAACAGAAAATACTTAAAATTTTCCAGTTTTTAAAAAAAATTTTTTAATTGGCTTCTTCTTTGTCTCTTTTCTTTGTGTATGTGTGTGTGAGTGTGCGTGTGCGTGTGCATGTGTGTGTGTGTGTGTCTGAACTCTGGTCTACTTGACTGCATGGTAAGTGCCTTAACCACTGGACCATTTCCCCAGTATCCCTTCTGGCTTCTTTAATATGTCTTTGTGTATAGATCTGTGAGGCCTAAACTTTCTTAGCCTTTCTGTATTTGTAAATGTCATTATTTTCATCTCACTCCTGAGCATGACTTAATTACATGTGATGTGAAAAGGTGACAGTTTTTAGAAGCCTTAACAAAAGTTTTTAGAAGCTCTTAACAAAAGAGCACCTGGTGCTCTTTTGTTAAGCCTCAAACTTTCAGTCTTCCCGACCTAGCCTCCTAAGTGTGGTATTACAGACAGGATCTACTACAATCAGTTACTAATCGTCTTTGTTTGTTTCATATTTCATTCTCATATTAATATATATAATAATGGGCCTCATTATGACATTTTTATATTTTTCATTGTCAAATTTGTGTATGTTTAACAATCTTGCTCTTATACACTCATCTAAGAATTAGACTCAACTCTTGAAAAACCAAGTTACAGTATACTGCCTAGTATCTTTTTTAAAATTATCAGCTGAGCTGTGGTGGTGCACAACTTTAATCTCAACACTTGAGAAGCAGAGGAAGGTTGATCTCCAGGTTTGAGGCCATCTTGGTCTACATAGTGAGTTCCCGGATAGCCAGGGCTACATAGAGAAATCCTGTCTCAAAAAACTAAAAAACAAACACAAACACACTACCACCACCACCACCACCAACAAAAAACCCAAACCTAAAACAAACTATTAACACCTGTGGATAAGTCTTTTCTTGAAAATGTCTCAGTCTCTCAGATAGTTACAAGTTAGCATGCTACAGAATTATGTTTAAATAACAAAATATATAAGTTTAAAAAATAAAAAATTTTTACTTCACATACAAGTTTTATAGTAAAATCTTCTCTTTAGAAATCAAAGCTCACTGTAGAAGAAACTGCCTCTTCAAGTTTCCCTCTCAGTCCTTCAATTTACTTCTGCTGCTGCTGACTAGCTATCTGGAGATTCAATTAAGGAGACCTATGATATAATCGGTATGTTATAAAATATGAAGGTAGAAATAGAGCAGGGAATGAGATCATTTTAGAAAAGCCAATGCTTCAAAATACTCACTTAAAGAAATGACTCAATCTGCCTTTTAGCTTTGCAGCTGTAAGAACTGAGAGACAAATGTGTTTTTTGAGAGCCATAACCATGGGAGCAGAGAGAGCATCAGCCTCTGAAGCTGGGAATCCACTAGGGACAACTCCACTCTTAAGTCTAACTTGGTGAGGGGCAGAGTGACTGGAAGTAACCAGCATGACTCATCTTTATTGTTCCAATTGTCCAAAGATGCTGGGTTGGACCAACTCATTCTCTGAGTGTCACCTGTCATCCTTACTAAACTGTAGAGAGCTGACTCGGTGTCAGGCAGCACTCAGGTCTCACTCAGCCTGCCAGTTTATCAAGACTGACTATATCTGTCACTTAGGACAGACACATTAGCAAAGTCGTCTAAAAACCATGAAAGAAAGACCTCAGGGAGGGGAGATCTATGGAAACTAGGAAGGATGGCAGATCATTTCTACAGAGATACTAAATCTTACAGTGAAGGCAACTCACTGCCTTTGACTCAGCAGAGCTGGGACATGTAATGATGGATGGCAGCCTGGAAACACTAGTGTCATTTTTACAACCCTAAACTAAACTCCAGGGTCAAAAGTCAGGAAGTCTAATGTAATGTGGTACTCAGGATTGACTCTTGGAACAGAAAGAGAACACAAGAGAAAAAAAAAAAAAAAAAGCCTAGGAAGTATCAAGTATGGAGTTTCAACTTGATCTTTACTTTCTATAACATAAAAACAATGAAGTGTCTAAATACAACCTAGATTACCTCAAAATAGGAAACTATTTTGTAAAAAGGACACCAAAGGTACTGAACATAAAGACTGATATACAGAATTACATTAAAACTAAGAAATTTTAGTGAGTAAACTACCATTAAGAGCGAAAAGAATAAAGGACAAATTGGAAGAAGATGTTTTCTTTGTTTTTTTTTGTTGTTGTTTTTTCTTTCATTTTTCTTTATTAAGAAATTTTCTACTCACTCCACATACTATCCACAGATCACCCCTCCTCCCTCCTCCCACCTCCCAGCCCTCTTTCCCAAGCCACCCCGCATTCCCACATCCCCCAAATCGAGGTCTCCCATGCTGAGTCAGCAGAGCCCAGCACACTGAGCCTAGGCAGCTCCAAGCCCCTTCCCACTGCACCAAGGCTGCAAGGTGTCACACCACAGGCACCGGGTTCCAGAAGGCTGCCCATAGACCAGGGACAGATCCCGATCCCCCTGCCCGGGTGCCCCCCAAACAGCTGGAGCCAAACAACTGTTTTCCATACCGAGAGGGCCTAGTCCAGTCCCATGGGGGCTCCACAGCCACCAGTCCACAGTTCATGGGTTTCCGCTAGTGTGGCTGGTAATCTCTGCACGTCCTCCCATCATGATCCTGACGTCCCTCACCTGGGATATCTCTCCTTTCTCTCATCAATTGGATTCCCGGAGCTCAGCCTGGTGCCTGGCCGTGGATCTCTGTATCTGCCTCTGTCAGTCACTGGACAAAGGCTCTATGATGACAGCTAGGTTATTTGCTAGGCTGGTCACTAGAGTAGACTGGTCCAGCCACCCTCTGGACCACTGCCAGCAGACCAAGGTGGGGTCAACCTTGTGGATTCCTGAGAGCCTCCCCAGCACCTGACTCTTCCTATTCCCATCATGTCCTCATATATCATGGTATCTTCCTCTCTGCCCTCCCACTCTGTCCCTGTTCTAGCTTGACCCTCCCATTTCCCTATGTTCTCATTCCCCCACTCCTTGTCTTCTGCCACCCCCCCCCCCCCACAGTCCACTCATGTAGATCTCATCCACTTCTCCTTCATGGGGTCATCTATGTGTTCCTTCTAGGGTCTTCCCCTATTAGCTAGCCTCTCTGGAGTTGTGGGTTGCAGTCTAGCCATCCCTTCTCTCATTTAGTATCCACTTATGTGTGAGTACATACTATGTTTGTCCTTCTGAGTCTGGGTTACCTCACTCAAGATGATATTTTCTAGTTCCATCCATTTGCCTGCAAATTTCATGATATCATTGTTTTTTACTGCTGAGTAGTACTCCATTGTGTATATGTGCCATATTTTCTTTATCCATTCTTCAGTTGAGGGGCATCTAGGTTGTTTCCAGGTTCTTGCTATTACGAATAATGCTGATATGAACATGGTTGAGCATGTGTCCTTGTGGTAAGATTGAGCATTTCTTGGGTATATGCCCAAGAGTGGCATAACTGGGTCTTGAGGAAGACTTATTCCCAATTTTCTGAGAAACCGCCATACTGATTTCTAGAGTGGTTGTACAAGTTTGCATTCCCACCAATAGTGGAGAAGTGTTTCCCTTGCTCCACATCTTCTCCAACATAAGCTGTCTTCAGTTTTTGATCTTAGCCATTCTGACAGGTGTAAGATGGTATCTCAGAATTGTTTTGATTTGCATATCCCTGATGATTAAGGATGTTGAGCAATTCCTTAAATGCCTTTCAGCCATTAGAGATTCTTCTGTTGAGAATTCTCTGTTAAGCTCTGTAGCCCATTTTTTAATTGGATTGTTCAGTATTTTGATGTCTAGCTTTTTGAGTTCTTTATATATTTTGGAGATCAGTCCTCTGTCAGATGTGGGCTTGGTAAAGATCTTTCCCCATTCTGTAGGCTGTTTGGTTTTATTGACCGTGTCCTTTGCTCTACAAATCATGTCAGTTTCAGGAGGTTCCATTTATTAATTGTCTCTCTCAGTGTCTGTGCTACTGGTATTATATTTAGGAAGTGGTCTCCTGTGCCAATTCATTCCAGACTACTTCCTACTTTCTCTTCTATCAAGTTCAGTGTAACTGGATTTATGTTGAGTGCTTTGATCCACTTGGACTTGAGTTTTGTGCATGGTGACAGATATGGATCTATTTGCAATCTTCTGCATGTTGACATCCAGTTATGCCAGCACCATTTGTTGAAGATGCTTTCTTTTTTTTTCATGGTACAGTTTTGGCTTCTTTGTCAAAAATCATATGTTTATAGGTGTGTGGATTAATGTCAGGGTCTTCAGTTTGTTTCCATTGGTCCACATGTTGGTTTTTATGCCAGTACCAAGCTGTTTTTATTACTATAGCTCTATAGTAGAGCTTGAGGTCAGGGATCATGATGCCTCCAGAGGTTGCTTTATTATACAGCATTCTTTTAGTTATCCTAGGTTTTTTGTTTTTCCATATAAAGTTAAGTATTGTTCTTTCCAAGTCTGTGAAGAATTGTGTTGTGATTTTGATGGGGATTGCATTGAATCTGTAGATTGCTTTTGGTAAGATTGCCATTTTTACTATGTTGATTCTACCTATCCATGAGCATGGGAGATCTTTCCATTTTCTGATATCTTCTTCAATTTCTTTCTTTAGAGACTTAAAGTTCTTATCATATAGGTCTTTCACTTGCTTAGTTACCCCAAGATATTTTATATTATTTGTGGCTATGGTAAAGGGAGATGTTTCTCTGATTTCTTTCTCAGTCCCTTGTTCATTTGTATATAGGAGGGCTACTGATTTTTTTTTTTTGAGTTAATTTTGTATCCTGCCACCTTACTGAAGGAGTTTATCAGCTGTAGGAGTTCCCTGGTAGAATTTTTGGGGTCACTTATGTATACTATCATAGTGTCTGCAAATAATGAAAGTTTGACTTCTTCCTTTCCAATTTGTATCCCCTTGATTTCCTTATGTTGTCTTATTGCTCGAGCTAGAACTTCAAGTACTATATTGAATAAGTATGGGGAGATGGACAGCCTTGTCTTATTGCTGATTTTAGTGGAATAGTTTTGGGTTTCTCTCCATTTAATTTGATGTTGGCTGTCAGCTTGCTGTAAATAGTCTTTATTATATTTAGGTGTGTTCCTTGTATTCTTGATCTCTCTGGAACCTTTATCATGAAGGGGTGTTGGATTTTGTCAAAGGCTTTTTCAACATCCAATGAGATGATCATGTGGGTTTTTTCTTTCAGTTTGTTTATATGGTGTATTACATTAACAGATTTTCGTATGTCGAACTATCCTTGCATCCCTGGGATGAAGCCTACTTGGTCATGGTGGATAATTTTTTTGATGTGTCCCTGGATTCGGTTAGCCAGTATTTTATTAAGTATTTTTGCATCAATGTTCATGAGGGAGATTGGTCTGTAATTCTCTTTCTTTATTGCATCTTTGTGTAGTTTGGGTATCAGGGTAACTGTAGCCTCATAAAAAGAATTTGATAGGGGGCTGGAGAGATGGCTCAGTGGTTAATAGCACTGACTACTGCTGTGGGATGTTCTGTATGTCAAATTGCTCTGATTGGTCAATAAATAAAACACTGATTGGCCAGAGGCTAGGCAGGAAGTATAGGCAGGACTAACAGAGAGGAGAAAAGAAAGAACAGGAAGGCAGAGTCACTGCCAGCTGCCGCCAGGACAAGCAGCATGTGAAGATACCAGTAAGCCACAAGCCACATGGCAAGGTATAGATTTATGGAAATGAATTAATTTAAGCTATAAGAACAGTTAGCAAGAAGCCTGCCACGGCCATACAGTTTGTAAGCAATATAAGTCTCTGTGTTTACTTGGTTGGGTCTGAGCGGCTGTAGGACTGGCAGGTGACAAAGATTTGTCCTGACTGTGGGCCAGGAAGGAAAACTCTAGCTACAGACTACTCTTCCAGAGGTCATGAGTTCAATTCCCAGCAACCACATGGTAGCTCACAAGCACCTGTAATGAGATCTGTAAAGTGCCCACTTTTGGCCTGCAAGGACACAGGCAGACAGAATATTGTATACATAATAAATAAACCTTTAAAAAAAGAATTTGGTAATGTTCCTTCTGTTTCTATGGCGTGGAACAATTTGAAGAGTATTGGTATTAGCTCTTCTTTGAAAATCTAGTAGAATTCTGCACTGAAACCATCTGGTCCTGGGCTTTTTTGGTTGGGAGAATTTTAATGGCCATTTCTATTTCCTTAGGGGTTATTGGTCTATTTAAATAGTTTATCTGGTCTTGATTTAACTTTGGTATCTGGTACCTATCCAGAAAATCATGCATTTCTTTCAGATTTTCCAATTTTGTGGAGTATAGGTTTTTGAAGTATGACCTGATGATTCTCTTGATTTCCTCATTGTCTGTTGTTATGTCCCCCTTTTCATTTCTGATTTTATTAATTTGGATCCTCTCTCTCTGCTTTTTTTGTTAATTTGGATAAGAGCTTATCTATCTGTTGATTTTCTTAAAGAACCAACTCTTTGTTTCATAGATTCTTTGTATTGTTCTCTTTGTTTCTATTTTATTGATTTCAGCCTCAATTTGAATATTTCCTGGTGTCTGTTTCTCCTGGGTGAGTTTGCTTCTTCTTGTTCTAGAGCTTTCAGTTGTGCTGTTAAGTCACTAGTGTGAGATTTCTCCAATTTCTTTATGTGGGCTTTTAGAGCTATGAATTTTCCTCTTAGACTGCTTTCATGGTGCCCCATAAGTTTGGGTATGTTATACATTCGTTTTCATTGAATTTTAGGAAATCTTTAATTTCTTTCTTTATTTCTTCCTTGACCCATTGGTGATTCAATTGGGCATTATTCAGTTTCCATGAGATTGTAGGCTTTCTGTAATTTTTGTTGTTGTTGAGCCGGGCGGTGGTGGCGCACGCGTTTAATCCCAGCACTCGGGAGGCAGAGCAGCGGATCTCTGTGAGTTCGAGCCAGCTGTCTACAAGTGAGTTCAGGAAAGGCACAAAGCTACACAAAGAAACCCTGTCTCGAAAAAAAAAAAAAAAAAATTTTGTTGTTGTTGAAATCTAACTTTGAGTCATGGTGGTCTGATAAGACACAGGAGGTTATTTCAATTTTTTTGTATCTGTTGAGATTTGCTTTGTGACCAAGCATGTGGTTGATTTTGGAGAAGGTTCCACGGGGTGCTGAAAAGAAGGTATATGCTCTTGTGTTAGGGTGGAATATTCTGTAGATCTCTACTAAGTCTATTTGAGTCATAATGTCTGTTAGTTCCCTTATTTCTCTGTTAAGTTTCTGTCTGGCAGACCTGTTCATTGGTGAGAGTTGGGTGTTGAAGTCTCCCACTACTAGTGTATGGGGTTTGATGTTCTATTTAAGCTTTAGTAATGTTTCTTTTATGAATGTTGGTGCCCTTGTATTTGGGGCATAAATATTCCGAATTAAGACTTCATCTTATCAGATTACCCCTGTGATAAATATGTAGTGTCCTTACCAATCTCTTTCAATTGATTTTTGTTTGAAGTCTATTTTATTAGATATTAGGATAGCTACATCATCTTGCTTCTTAAATTCATTTGATTGGAAAGTCTTTTCTCAGCCTTTTATTCTGAGGTGTCTGTCTTTGAAGTTAAGGTGTGTTTCTTGTATGCAGCAAATGGATGGATCTTGTTCTCGTACCCATTCTATTAGCCTATGTTTTTTAATAGGTGAATTGAGACCATTGATATTGATGGATATTAATGACCAGTTATTGTTAATTTCTGTTATTTTTTTGGTGATAGTGTTGTATGTTTCCCTTGTGTGGTATTTGTTGGTATGGGACTATCTATTGCCTGTGTTTTCATCGGTGTATCTAACTTCCTTAGGTTGGATTTTTCTTTCAAGTGCTTTCTGTAGGGCTGGATTTGTGGAGAGCTATTGTTTAAATCTGGTTTTATCATGGAATATTTTGTTTACCCCGTCTATGTTGATTGAGAGTTTTGCTGGGTATAATAGTCTGGGTTGACATCCATGGTCTCTTAGTATCTGCATAACGTCTGTCCAGGACCTTCTGGCTTTTAGAGTCTCCATTGAGAAGTCAGGTGTTATTCTTGTGGGTCTGCCTTTATATGTTACTTGGCCTTTTTATTTGCAGCTCTTAATATTTTTCTTTATTCTGTATGTTTATTGGTTTGATTATTATGTGGTGAGGGGAATTTTCTTTTTTTTTTTTTTTTTTTTTGGATCCAGTCTATTTGGTGTTTTGTAACCCACCTGTATTTTTATAGGCATTTCCTTCTTTAGGTTGGGAAAGTTTTCATCTATGATTTTTTTTTTTTTTTTTTTTTTTTGTTTTTCAAGATAGGGTTTCTTTGTATAGCTTTGCGCTTTTCCTGGAACTCACTTGGTAGCCCAGGCTGGCCTCGAACTCACAGAGATCCACCTGGTCCTGCCTCCCCAGTGCTGGGATTAAAGGCGTGCGCCACCACTGCCCGGCTCATCTATGATTTTGTTGAATATATTTTCTGTGTCCTTGAGTTGGTATTCTTCTCCTCCTTCTACCCCTATTATTCTTAGATTTGGTCTTCTCATGGTGTCCCAAATTTCCTGGACATTTTGGGTCATGACTTTGTTGGCTTTAGTGTTTTCTTTGACTGATGAATCTATTTTTTCTACCGTATCTTCAACACTAGAGATCAGCTCTTCCATCTCTTGCATTCTGTTGGTTATACTTGCATCTGTAGTTCCTGTTCGTTTACTCAGATTTTCCACTTCCAGCATTACCTCAGTTTGTGTCTTCTTTATTGACTCCATTTCAGTTTTGAAATCTTTAACTGTTTCCCTCACTTGTTTGCTTTCTCTTGGCTTTCAAGGGATTTACTGATTTCTTCCCATTTTTTTTGTTTGACTTTTCTCAATTTCTTTAAGGGAATTTTTCATTTCCTCTTTTAAGATTTTTAATATCTTCTTAAAGTCATTTTTATGGTAGATAACTTCTGTTTCTTCTGTGTTGGAATGTTCAGGTCTTGCTGATGATGTAGGTTCTGATGGAGCCATATTGGGTTTTATGTTGTTGACTGTATTTTTGCACTGGCATCTACCCATCTCTTTCTCCACTTGGTACAAGCATTGTCTGTTTCTGAAGTAGCCTCTCTTGGTCTGATTGATACTCTTGATCCAGTGGGAGCTCTTGGTCTAGTTGATGCAGATGGACTTTATGTCTTAGGGAGCAGCTCTTAGTCCAACTGGCACTAATGGGCTCTGTCTCAGGGAGTAGCTGCAGTCTTAGCATGTGGTAGATGGTGGTAGTCTGACCTGTCTGCAGGAGGTCTGCCTGCCAGCTGGCCTCTTAGTCCAGTTGGGTGCTGGCAGGCTCTGTCTCAGGGAACAGTTGCAGTGGGATTTGGGGGAGGTGTGGCTTGGGTTACAGGGTCTGATGGGAGATGGGAGTAGTCTGACCTATGTGCAGGAGGTGTGCCTGCCTGGCCTGAAACTTGAACTGCAGTGGGTGGTAATGTAGGGGTGCAGGGTTGTGCCCCTGGGTCCAAGTCTAGGGGATGGGGTATTTGAGTATGAGGATAAAGACTCACCTCTTAGTCCAGTTGGGTGCTGGCAGGCTCTGGAAGAAGATGTTTTCAATATATAGAAGCTACAGTTTGTGAGAAAGGGACTGATACCTCAAATGGAGGAAAACCAGTAAGATATTTAAAAGGTTCCTCATAAAACAGAACATCTAAATGGTCAATAAATATGAAAAAGTGAAAATTAAATCTACAGTATGGTAACAACATGTACTTAACCAAAACAGTTAAAAAAATCAATGAGAATATCCAGTGCTGACAAGAATATGTAGGAAATGGGAAGTCTTATAACACAGCGATGACAGTGTAAAGCACAGTGGAGAACAATCCCCAAGCAAGATCCTTAAGGTGAAATGTATCATTCCTATGACCAAGCAACGCCTTTTAAGCATATATGCACTAAAGAAAACCAGTGCTGTATGTCTGTGGCTCAACACCAAACCTTGGCAAGTACCATACATCAGCACTCCTTGGCATCACCTCTATACTTCATTACAGGTCTCTTTCTTAGGGTCCACTCAAGGTAACTCACTAACAATTCCCCACGCAACAGCATCCATTTAAACTGTGCTCGCTCGACCCTTACTTGGCACTCTCCCTACCCACTCTGATACACTTCATCCCTCTGTCAGTGTGAAGTATAAATCTGCAATCTTCCCTGTAATATCTGGGAGACTTCAACACACTAATAATGTTTTTCCCTAATTGCTACACAATACTGAACCTTGCTAATCAGAGTTCTAGGAATTAGAGTTGAAACCTATTATGTCCCAAGTCCTAAACCAGATGACTTTGCAGTATGTAATCTAAGCAGTGGTGCATTCTGGGAAGGGCATGGTGTTATTTTCTCCTCATAGAGGAGAAATCTGAAGCTCAAAAACTCAGGGAGCACAAAATGCACATTTTAGACTTGAATCCAGGCCTAACAGATTTCCTGGAGCCACTATCCTAAGATCATACTCGAATAAAGTTTAGATATATAGTGGTTCTTAACCTTTCTAATCCTGTGACCCTTTAATACAGTTCCTCAGGCTGTGCTGACCTCAACCGTGAAATTAATTTCATTGCTACTTCATACTTGAAATTTTGCTCCTGTTATGAATTGTAATCTGATATGCATGATGACCTTAGGGGACCCTGTCAAAGGGTTATCTCACCTCTATAGGGCTTGTGACCCACAGGTTGAGAACCTCTGATACAGAAGTATCGCCTAGGGCTTAACTAATATTAAAAATGATATAATCTAAAGCACTGTAATATTTCATGACTGAATTTTGAAGTGTAGACTAAACGAAGGGGGAGATATGTGCCTTGTAAGACTAAAGAGTCTATGAATTTGGAATAGTTGCCAGTTAATAACTCTGGTAACTCATCAATAGCTGATCTTGTTTTATGATAGATATCTTGTATTAATGAGAAGCCATAGCAGGGGTTTGGGGGGAATGACTCAAAGAAACGATCAAGTTTCACGATGACCATAATTACAATGTGAAATTCAGTAACCTAACAATATCAGTTACTGCTGGTAACTGTCAATTAAAATTTAATAAACTTTTGGGATGACAATCTGGCAACATATATTATAACCATATTAATTTATTTCTCCATCCATATTCATTAATTCAATAGCTACTGAGTGAGCTTGGGGCTTAGCTCTGGGGGATACTACAGAATAAATGGGACATAATTGCTTAATAGACATGAAACTTCTTTGTATGATATGTAACATGACCCTACTTCTTTGTGCTTTATTTTTTTACTAATGTATATTAGTTAATGTACATATTAACACAGTCCATGCATACCGCATGCACTAATCACATTTAGGCTCCCTTTGGCACTATTAGTGTATAATCACTATTCCACATTTATGACAAAAAAATTTTTTAGGTTAGGAATGTTATTTATTCATAAAAGTTTAATTTAGAGTATTTTCTAAAAGTTTAAGTGTTTGCTTCAACTTAAAATCATGTCAGGGGGCCGGGCGGTGGTGGCGCATGCCTTTAATCCCAGCACTCGGGAGGCAGAGCCAGGCGGATCTTGGTGAGTTCGAGGCCAGCCTGGTCTACCAAGTGAGTTCCAGGAAAGGCGCAAAGCTACACAGAGAAACCCTGTCTCGAAAAACCAAAAAAAAAAAAAAAAAAAAAAAAAAATCATGTCAGGGGGCTGGAGAGATGGCTCAGTGGTTAAGAGCACTGGCTGCTCTTGCAGAGGTCCTGAGTTCAATTCCCAGCAACCACATGGTGCCTCACAACCACTTGTAATGAGATCTGGCGCCCTCTTCTGGCCTGCAGGGACAGATGCAGGCAGAATACTGTATACATAAATAAATAAATCTTAAAAAAAAAATCATGTCAGGGTTAGGTCTACTGCCACATAACTTTATCAGTTACAAGCAGATGCAAACAAATCTGCTTTTTTTTTTTTTTTTTTTTTTTTTTCTGTTTTTTTTTGAGACAGGGTTTCTCTGTGTAGCTTTGCGCCTTTCCTGGAGCTCACTTGTAGCCAGGCTGGCTCGAACTCACAGAGATCGCTGCTCTGTCCGAGTGCTGGGATTAAAGGTGTGCGCCACCAACGCCCGGCCAAATCTGCTTTTGTAAAAAAAAAATGGAACATTATAGTTTTTAATGAAATTAATTTAAGCATGGTAGGTGGTTTAAGGCTCACAAAATAATGGAAATGGGTTTTCACATGCCAGTCATCAGCAGTATATTTAAAGGTCAGAAGTCATCTTCATACATATTATTTCTATAGTCTCACTTAAGTCACCAGTTGTAATGACTTAATAAACAAGTAATCCTGCTTTATAATCCTGGAATATGGACTATCATATTCTAGACAGTGGCAAAAACTAAAGGCACTCCAAAAGTTAAAGTGGATAAATGTGCAAGAATATTTTGCTCATTAAATATTTTCTTATTTGTAAGCTACTGTATATTCTGTTTATTAAATAAGTTATTATATTTTGTTTGTCAGTAAGTTGGATAAAGAGGTGAAGAAAAACTGCCTCAAAAGATAAGTTGGAAAATTTTAAAATTAAAAATTGGAATAATCAGAATAGTAAAGCAATTACATAAATCTATCATTAGACTTTCTCCCAAGGCTACCTAACCAACTCTGCTATTTTAAACCATGCTTCCTTGTTGTGTTTTGATAAGAACCTCAACTGTATATTGTACACAGTTCTGTAATTTTGCTTTTTGCTTACAGAACATGTGTATCTATTTTATGGTCAAGATTATGATCACAATGAGAGCAGAAACTAAAATACATTTGTACCAGTATTGTTAGTATAGAGCAAAAATAAAGTAATAACTAAAAAATGAAATGAAGTAATAAATTACATAGAGTTACAGTGGATTGGAGTGTAGTATACAAAGGATGAGTCAAAATTCCTTGAACATCTATCCAAAGAGCAAAGACATTACAAGGACCCAATACTACTAACCAAATAAATAAAAGATCACCTGCTATGGGACATTTGATTACAGTGTCAACCCTGAGTTTGTGTTAATAAAACCTTGGGTCAAGAGATGAAACTAGCAACTAGTTGACAGGAAGTAGCCATAGAGAGCTAGAGGGAGTCTGGAAAACTGATAGAGACACACACAGGAAGTAGTAGGGAGGGATTTTGAGTCTGGTGATCTTTTTGGCTTGGGATGGCAGAAGAGAAGTTCTCTTGGTGGGTTGCTAGCTAAGGAGGAAGGTCAGCTGGTTGCTTCTCGGCCTCTCTGAGCTAGCAGGTTTTCACCCCAGTATCTGACTCCCTAGTCTTTATTTGTAAAATAGATCTACAGAGACTTAGTTCGGCAGAGGTGGGTCCAGCAGGATGCACAAGTCCCGCTGGACCGCAGCCTGAGCAGCAGGGCAGTGATTGTGGAAGCAGTCAGTAGCTGAAACTGCAGCAGATTCAGGTGCGGCCGCTGTGCCGATGGTTAAAACAATTCCCTTGGGGAGATAGCAGTAGCTGTATGACCTCAACAGTGTTTTCATGAAGGGAGGATTAAGAATATGAGAGTGAGCTTGGTGACACCAAGAGTATACAGAAAAGAAAAGTGGGTTCTTATTGGAAAGTAGGGAGAAGGTCTGTGAAATGCCATTTTCTAAGGACCCCACAGTCACGGCAAATGTGAACTCAGAGCAGCTGTGCTACTGGCCCCAGGCTATATATGTGAGGCCCACTCGTCAGTCAGCTATGAACAGGGAAGGGAAATCACAAGGCCCAACCATTTAAAGATTCTGGGAGATGGGGAGACATAGTATGCAGTTGTGTACCCATCAGAGAGTCCACCAGGTTCTCACTGGCATGGCCAGGGAAGAAGCAGAGCTCTGCAGGGAAGCCCCCTTAAGTGGAAGCTGAGCAAAGTTCAGCTGTAGCAGCTCTCCAGGAGAGGAGCAGGATTGTCATATCCTGCAGGGAGACCATCTCCCATCACCCCAGGTATAGCCTGACTCCTGAAGTCAGAGTACCGTTCCCTGCTGAGCTGTCCTAGCAGCTCTAGGCCTGACTCTCCTGAGCAGTCAGGATACCTTTCCAGAGATGGCTGTCCCATTGCAGCTCCAGCTGTCAGAGCTGTCCTAGCAGCTTGAGGTATCCAGGGTCTCTTTCCCTCTAGAGCTCAGCTGTCCCACTGCAGCTCCAGTTGCCAGAACTGTCCTAACAGCTCAGGGCGTCCCCTGACTCTGAACAGTTACATAACTTCACCCCAGAGTTGCAACATAGTTGCTTACAACTAGGAAGTGGATTGGAGCTAAGTCCTATGTTCAAGGAGATAAATGAAGTAAGAAATGGAATGTAGGGAGCGGTGACTTCAGGACAAGATCCCACCCAGGTAAGTTCCCAATTGGTGAAAAGGAACTAAAAAAAGTTTAGAGTATGGTGGGGTACACTTTTAATCTCAGCATTAGGAAGGTAGTAGAGGCTGGCAGATCTTTTGAGTTTGAGGCCAGGTTGGTCTACATAGCAAGTTTCAAGACAGCTAAATTAGGCAATGAAGGACTTCTAGAAAGCTGGTAAAGATGTAAATGAATGAGAGGAATAGGTTCCTGCCCCAGAAAGCAACAGAATTTGGCAGCTTGGCCATGTGGTTCTGGCTTTAGAGTTAAGGATAGCAAAAACAGATTATGGAATTTGCCTCCTCTGCTAAAGAAAGCCTCTGAGGTCAGGCATGTATCAGGGTATCCCTGAATGGAGCCCTACAGAGAACATTGTGTGAAGTGAAGTTGAAGCCTGGATTGTCTTGAAGCACCCAACATGTTAGAGATTCCAGACTCATGGGATGGGATACTTGCCAAAGAGAGCTGGTAATGGAGTGGATCAAGCCCAAAAGAAAGAAATGTGTTATAGTCAACAAAGCTAAACAGAGCTAGAGATCTGAAGAGCATTTTGACATCAAATACAGAGATGAAGAGTTTGGAATTTACCCAGATAAGTTTTGGTCTTGCTTTGGTCCAGTATTTCCTCACTATGCTCCCTTCCCTATGTTTTGGTATGTTCATGTATATCCTGGGCCATTATATGTTGGAAGTAAATGAGCTGGTTTTTTTATTTTGATTTTTATAGGGGATTATAGTTAAGAGACTGCATGAATCTCAGAAGAGACTTTCAACTTTAAACATTAATGAGACATGAGAGACTATGAGGAATTTTGAAGTTGGACTAAAATAGATTTTGCATTATGATATCATTACAAGCTTATGAGTGCCACGGAGTAGAATGTGGTAGTTTGAATGTAATTGGCCCCCATAATCGCATATGGAGTGGTACTATTTGGAGGTGTAGCTTTGTTGGAGGTGAGTATTGCCTTGTTGGAGGAAATGTGTCATGGTGGGGTAGGCTTTGAGGTTTCCTATGCTCAGGAGACCACCCAGTGTCTCAGTTGACTTCCTGTTGCCTGATCTCAGCTTCAGCACCACATCTGGCTGCATGCTGCCATGCTCCTGCCATGTTCCCCACTATGCCACGATTATAATGGACTGAATCTCTGAAACTGTAATTGAGCCACCCCAAGGAAATGTCTTCCTTTGTAAGAGTTGCCATGGTCATGGTGTCTCTTCACAGCAAGAGAAACCCTAACTAAGACAATGTGTGAAAAATGATTAGAAGCAGGACTGACAGAAGGAAGGGACTAAGGGGAACAAGGAAAAAGAGGAGGTTATGGGGGATACCAAAGTACCCATGTTTGAAACAAAAGGCCTTTATGAAACGCATTACTATGTACCATGAATATATGGCAATAAAAACTTAAAAAGGAAAAACTTCCCACATGAACTTTGGGCTAAGACAGCTTTACCTGTATACTCCACTGAATATGTTAGAAAGCAATAATGCTAATTATGTACAAACTCTGTAAGAAAATTAAAGAGATTATCTCCTCCCTTCCAACACCCCTCAGGAAAAAAAACCCAAAAACTTCTTATATTGTCATCACTTTTTATTATTGGTGATCTGGACTCTATGGATGAAAAGCAAATATGAAAAACACAGACAACTTTTGAAAATTAAGCAGATACAGAACATATATCTTTAAAAGATACAACAGCAGAAAAATGAAAGACTAATGGGAACTAAGAAGTAAAAGGCTGAATGATACCCAGGAAGAAAATGCTCACCAAGGGGGTAACTCCTCAAGTCAGCAAATGTTGAAGGGTCTGTGATCTGTGCTAGTCCAGCACCTGATGAAAAACTGCAGCAGTAGAGACAATCTAGAAGTGAGAATAGAAGCAGTATTTAACAGTGACACATACTTATAGGGTGCCAGGCACTGTTCTAATACTTCACACGGATCAGCTAATTTACGCTATTAACTCAAGTGTTTATTTAGGCCAGAGTCAAACTATTCGGAGGTGAAATCATGGCACTGTTATTAATGGTCCACCGCTTTAGACAGTCACTGACCATCAGTGTGTTTTAGCTTCCCCAAGCCTGAGCTGGTCATTAGAAGACATAATCAAAGTGTGATATAGGATTCTCTAAAACTCTATTAGGGGAGTCTACCTAGCAGACACACTGGTCACTATATCTTTACAGTTGCTGTTAACAGTAAAATTATTATTAAATCTTAGAATCCAAGGTACCAGTCAGAAAGCATAATTGGGAAGAGATGCTTTTCCATGGAGTTCCCTCAAAAAGTTGTGGGAGCCTGTTCTTAGGTTTCTCGTGGCTTTACCCAGCAGGTCCACATAGAGGATGATCAGGACCACTGGCCTGAGTGCAGGTGTCTGAGATGGTCTGCACTTGGCTGTGCTGGAGGAGGAGGTCTTTTGCTCCACCCCTTGGTGTCTCTATAAAAACCCTGAGGCAGAGACAGTCAGGGCCCGTTGGAAAAGGTTCCAGGCCCTCTTCGAGGCTATCCTTTATTTTCCACCTGTGTATCTCTGCAAGATTCTCCGCAATAAATCCTTCTATCTAATATTTCCTGCTGCTCACACTCTGGGAAGCTGTGGGGTTGGTGGGTAAATGTCCCATAAAAAGTTAAGCATTCTATAGCTTTAGGGTTTTCTCAGCATGAACCACACATGGTTTAAAAAACATTATTATGAAATTTAAAAAACCCTCACACTAGTTTCAAGTTTTAGGTCCTCCCTTTTAGAGATGGCAGTGTGATCAATCCTGCATTTCCTTAAAGTGAATGGTGTTGACAGTGGCATATGGCTGGGGAGTCTTCCAAAGAAATGGCTCCACACAGCCTTCCCCTGTTCTTTTCTCTGCCTCTAAGGTCACAGTAACAAAAGAGAAAATCTGGGATGCACACCATCTGTCCAGACCGTTCCCTCACTGCTCATTTCTCCTGTTCCTCAGAGAACTTCACACTTGGCCAACACTTCTACTAGAAAGAGCAGTGGGAGGAAACCAAAGTGGTCTCTATGACAAATGTGGCAGCTGAAATGAACGCTGCTTGTGAGGACTGTGTTTTCAGATCACACCCTGAGAAGAAAAATTCACCTTTGATAGGAAATTTAAGACAAAAGTCTGACACTTTTACAGGACTTCTCAAAACACAGATGTAGTAACCTCATACCGCGTTGATTAGATGGTATCTAAATTTCTCACAAGACTATGAAAGGCATCATTTTCCCACTAATACTATAGTGGCATTAATACAAGCTAAGAGCATTCAGGAAATCTTGAATTCCTTCAGATATTTTTGTTCAACAATATTTTTAGTCCTTAAAACATGGCTGCATGACAATGTCTAATATTATTTCCACTTTGACTTGGAGGAACCATATGCAGAGAAGTTAAATAGAAAATTGCTGAAGGAAACAGCACTTGTCACATGTACAGCTGGGATTTAAAAGCTGACTCTATGACGTTAATTTCTATGGTATGCTACCTTATAAAGAAAAACTAATTATACACTAATTTTGGAATTTCTATCATATTTTGAAAAATAAGGTGTAAACATTTTGAAAACACTCCCACTCACCTAACTATAACGGAACCTCAATAAGAAACTTTCTCCATAAGATCAGGCTGTAGGCAAACCTCTAGAGCATTTTCTTAATTAGTGACTATGGGGGAGGGCCAGACTCATTGAGGGTGGGGCCTTCCCTGGGCAGGAGGTTCTGTGTTCTATAAGAAAGCAGGCTTCCTGTAAATCGAATTTATTATGCTTAAGTATGTCCTAGTATCCCTGATTTCTCCAATACTCTTATCATGAAGTGGTGTTGGATTTGTCAAAGGTTTTTTCAGCATCTAATGAGATGATCATGTGGTTTCCTTCTTTCAGTTTGTTTATATGGTAGATTACATTGGCAGATTTTCGTATGTTGAACCTTCCTTGCATCTCTGGGATGAAACCTATTTGATTGTAGTGGACGACCTTTTTGATGTGCTCTTGGATTTGGTTTGTGAGAATTTTACTGAGTATTTTTGCATCTGTGTTCACGAGGGAGACTGGTGTGTAATTCTCTTTCTTTGTTGAGTCTTTGTATGGACACAATGAACCTGACAGAAGAAAAACAGCCTTGACTGCACTGGCACAGGAGACAACTTCCTGAACAGAACACCAAAAGCGCAAGCACTAAGATCAACAATTAATAAATGGGACCTCATGAAACTGAAAAGTTTCTGTAAAGCACACCATCCAAAGAACAAAACAGCAGCCCACATTTTCACCAACTCCACCTCTGACAGACGACTAGTGTTCAAAATATAAAGAACTCAAGACACTAGATATCAACAAACCGAATAATCCAATTAAAAAATAGGGTACAGATCTAAACAGAGAACTCAAAATACAGGAATCTCAAATGAATGAGAAACACTTAACACCCTAAGCCATCAGGGAAATGCAAATCAAAACAACTCTGACATACCATCTAACAATTGTCTGAATGGCTAAGATCAAAAACACAAGTGACAGCTCATGCTGGGGAGGATGAGGAGCAAGGAACTCTCCTCCATTGTTGGTGGGAATGCAAACTTGTACAGCCACTTTGGAATTAAATATGGCAGTTTCTCAGAAAATTGGGAAAAATCTATTTCAGTTCCAGCTATACCACTCCTGGGCATATACCCCAAGGACACTTCATGCTACCACAAGGACACTTGCTCAACTATATTCACAGCAGCTTTATTCATAATAGCCAGAAACTGGAAACAACCTAGATGTCCCTCAACCAAATAAGGGATAAAGAAAATGTGGTACATGTACACAATAGAGTATTACTCAATTGTAAAAAACAACAGGCATCAGGGGATGTATGAAAATGGATGAAATTAGGAAAAAAAATCATTCTGAGCAAAGTACCCCAGACCCTGAAAGATAAACATGGTATGTATTCATTTATAAGTGGATATTAGCTGTTTACTAAAAGATAACCATGCTATTGTCCACAGACCCAGAGAGGCTAAGTAACAAGAAGGGCCTACAAGCTGGGCTGAAGGGAAGAATCTCCCTGGGAAGGGGAAATGGAACAGATTTTACAGGTGAATTAGGGGCTGGTGGGGTTGGGAACAGGAGGGATTAGGTGGGTCAGGAGAGGGAGAAAATACTGAGAGAAATTATTGGAATAAGGGGGCATGTTGGGGGCAAGGCAGAAACCTAGTACAAGAGAAACTCCATGGAATCTACGAGAGTAACCCTAGCAAAGTCTCAGTAATAGGGGACACAGAGACTGAAATGGCCATATTCTGTAACTAGGAAGGGCCTCAAGTAGAAGGGTTGGGACACCAATCCAGTCACAAAACGTTCACCCTAGTTTGTCCTGCCTGCAGAGTGTTCTGAGACCAGAGTTTAGCAGAATCCTCATCAAAGAGACCAGAGTGACTTCATCTAGCAACTGGGGAAGCAGATGCAGAGTCCCACAGCCAGACATTAGGTGGAGCTTGGGGAGTCCTGCAGAGGAGAAGAAAGGAGGATCAGAGGAACCAGAGGACTCAGGGACACCGAGAACACACCCCACAGAATCAATGGACTCATGAGGGCTTGCTGAGAAGAGGGAGCTTGTGAGGGTCTGATCTAGGCCTTCTCCACATATGTTCATGGCTGGGTAGTTTGGTGTTCTTATGAGATTCTTAATAGTGGGAGTGGGGGCTGTCTCTGAGTCTTTTGCCTACTTATGAGATGCTTTTCCTCCTAGTGGGTCGTCTTGTCCAGGGTCGATGTGATGGTATGTGTCTGGTCTTATTGTAGCATTACTATGCTGTGTTTGGTTGATGTCCCTGGGAGGCCTGCTCTGTTCTGAGGGGAGACAGAATGGGGATGGACCTGGGGGAAAGAGGAGGTGGGGAAGAGACTGGAAAGGGGAGGAAGGAGAAACTGTAGTTGGGTCATAAAGTATGAAAAAATAAAGGAAAAAAGTAGCCTGAGGAGTCAAGCCATGATCAGCAAGCCAGTAAGCAGCACCCCCCATGGTCTCTGCATCAGTTCCTGCCTCCAGGTCCCTGTCCTCTTTGAGTTCCAGTCCTGACGTCCTTCCATGATGGACTACAATGCAGAAGCGTAGGTCAAAGAAACCCTTTCCTCCCCAACTTGTGTTTTTGTCATGGTGTTTCATCACAGCAATAGTAACCCCAACCAAGACACATATATACCCATTGACTTACCTATTTCTAAGTATATTTAAATTTTAAATTACTTTTTATTTATTTGTGTGTGTACATGTGTAGGTGGGCACAGCATGTTGTATGTGTGAGATCAGAGGACAATTTCTGGGAGGTGGTTTCTCCTTCCAGCATGCAGGTCCCCAGTGATGCAGCTCAAGTTGCTAGGCTTGGCAGCAAGTGTCTCACCTGCTAAGCCATCTCACTGGCCCATTTCTCTTCCTTTGTATTTTTATTTCTATGTATCTTATAGTCAGACTGTACTCAGTGGAGTGTGTTGTCATCTAGCAAAGTAGTTTTAATAATTAATAAATGTTTAACGAACACGTTCTAGAGTCAGAGTCAATTAGGGATGGATAGTTTGTAACTTTCAGGAAAAGGTTTGGATTACTCTCAAACCTCCAGAACAAATTTACTTTACAATCTTCAGATGAAGACTCAGGGATCCTAGGAGGATGGATGAACCCAAGAAAAACTGCATCGTAAGTTTGCTATGGTAACTCAAGAGCTTTCATCATGACTCCTTCGGTTGACTAGCCTTGGCAAGGCTCCCTCCTCTCAGACCATCCTCACAGCCAGCTCTCACGAGAACTTCCCAGGAAAGCTGGACTGTGGGTGAGCTGAGAGCATAGTAGCTGCTGATGGAGTCCTGGGGACTTTCCTTTCTCCTTTCTGAAATTACTCCCAAAGCCCCTTTTAATAAGTACTTCTCTGATTCATACTTAAACTTTTTCCCTGTTTTGGCCTGCGTGCCTCCATTCCACATATGGTCAGTCTCTTCATAGAAGAAAAAAATGTCAAGTTTGACGTCATCTTTTCCCTGGAAGGAGAGTTCCAAGCTGTCTTCCACCTATAGGGAAAACGAAAACCTTCACGGACTGAAACAATAGACACACATTTCCTATTTTAAATGAAGAAAAATGTTTATACAGTGAGCATTAATTCTAAGATGAATACTTTTAAAACTTAAATCCCTGTGAAGTGGGATACTATACTAGCCTTTCTTAAATGCATATATAATAATGAGTCTTAAATGATCACAATTCATGAGTAAATGCCTCATGGTAGTTAAAACTGTCACTCTGCAGGGAAAATTGAAGTACCAATTCCAGAGCCCCTTTTGAACAAAGGAGGAAAGGAAAGGAAACTTATCCTAAAAGTAAAGTTCACATCAGACTTGGTGCATGTATCTTCAACAGCATCATATAGTAATTTATGTGACCCTAAAGGAGATGAACCCTAATGTATCCATCTGTAGGCTCCACTCAAAGCAGTGTAGACACCAGCCTTTGGCAAGTATCTGCTCAGTGACTAAAGCTACTGCTTTGGGCTCAGAAAACACTATTTTTTTTTTTTTAATAAATTAGAATGATTACATCTAATGGGTAGAAATAATTTTCCAGGAATGAAAAAAAAATTCCCTGGGAACAAATTAAATCAGCATTATCACAAAGGATCATGGGCATTGTGAACAGCAATCAAACTGTCTAGAGATCATTTGGGCCACAGTGCCCTTGCCCACATTAACCTCTGAGGAAGTTGCTCACCTTAGCACACATGAGACAAACAAGAAACTCAAGTGCTTGTTAAACATAGCTCAATATCTTTATCCATTAGCAGTCGATGGCATATTTGTGCTGATGATTATTATGACATTTAATCCTAAGTGAGCATTTAATTAGACGACTCAGGAAAAAAATGTAACATCAAACAGAGTAGCAGGATTCTATCTTTATATTAATTTTGTGCCATATTATTGCATAAAAGAATGGCAACACATTCACTTACAAGAGCCCAAGTTCCTTCTTTCATATTATCATTAAAAGGCATATTTTTGAAATTTTCCTTAACTAGTATAGAAATGTTAAGGGATAATAAGCTTCCACAGCACATGCTGGTAAGTGCTGGGTGATAAAACTTATGTTTGACAGACTTTTAATCATGTATAAGTTAGTTAAGGTAAACTTTACAACTGAGACACATTATTTATGAAATTCATTGTCACCAACCTTCCCAAACCTGTGTTCTAGTGGAAGTCCAGCATTCTGAAATGCCAAAATAATATCAGGTTTGTAATCTTGTATAAAAATTCCTAGGTCGACATCTTTGCTATAAGGAATAATACTGCACTGCCGATACCTTACTAAAAAGGAGGAGGGGATAAAATATGTTTAAATTATATTTGGAAGGTTAGTTATTATCATGAACAAACTTTATAGTAATGGATATCATTTCATAAGGTTGTGGTTGGGGTGCTTGATTAAAATTATTTTTTAAAAGTTAAATCCCAAACTAAACTACTTGGTTATAGTAGTTACCTTGAAGAATCAATCTCCATGCTTTTTTCCCTCCCCGGCCCTTCCCTCCCTTGTTCCCTCCCTCTATCTCTCCCTTCCTTACCCTGGCCTGAGTGCTCAGCTTCCTCAAAAGTTTGAATGAAATCAGATATGATGGCTGACACTTTTAGGCCAACCTGTTTCAGACAGCCAGAGCTACACAGTGAGATCCTGTGTAAAAAAAAAAAAGTTTTCAGGATACATAATTTCTGAGTAGATCATTAGCTTTAATAATGTATTAATTGGTCCATTCACTTAAACAATTGCTGTTCAGAGTGTTTAAACGTTAAAGTTTAATGATTGAGACTGCTGTAAGATGTGCTAGGGATATTTAATTCTTTAATATGCTTTCCTGAGTCCATAATCTATAGCACTTAACAGCTCCCACAGCTCATAACTGATGGGTCACATAAAAGATCTTTTAAGGTATGATATTCAGTGCACACTCAATGCTATTTCTCAGTGTTTCTTGTGTATCTACATCTTGCTTCGGTACCTCAACAACGAACTGAGAAAGCTTACACCTAAACATTACTAATAACTCCAAAGTCTTCCCTACTAGCTTCTAACCTTTCTACTCCAATAGCTTTTAAAGTACGTAAGTGTCTATAGTCATCCCAGGAGGCAATGCTATTACAAAATATGATTTGGAATTTTAAAGGAATTCTAATAAACAATTATGAACTATTAAAAATGAAGGGTTTGCTGGGTGTTGCAACACTCACCTCAACAATGGAGGCTGAGAAGGTGGATCTCTGAGAGCTCAAGGCCAGCCTGGGCTACACAAAGAGTTCTAGGTCAGTGTTGCTATATAGTAAGACCCTGCTTAAAACAAAATAAAAGCTGGGCGGTGGTGGTGCACGCCTTTAATCCCAGCACTTGGGAGGCAGATTCAGGTGGATCTCTCTGAGTTCGAGGCCAGCCTGGTCTACAAAGCGAGTTCCAGGAAAGGTGCAAAGCTACACAGAGAATCCCTGTGTCAAAACAAAACAAAACAAAACAAAACAAAAAACATTAAAAAACCATGAAAACCTAAAATTAAAGGGATCCTTAAATATCATTTAATACACAGTATCATCAAATATAACTCCCTCATTTTATAAATGAAATAAACCACGAGGGTAAAATTTCAAATCAAACGACTAAGCATTTTTAGCTACTGACTATAAAAACAAACTTGATTCTATAAAAAGGTTTTCCAAGCAAACATGCACACACAAAAGATTACCATGTATTCTTTTATGCTTTTACTGTTTTGTTGTTGAGACAAGGTCTCACATATCCCAGACTGGCTTTGAATTTGTTTTGTTGCTATGGCCTTGAACTTTTTTTTTTTTTTCTTTTTTGGTTTTTCAAGAAAAGATTTCTCTGTGTAGCTTTGACACCTGTCCTGGATCTCGCTCTGTAGACCAGGCTGGCCTTGAACTCACAGAGATCTGCCTGGCTCTGATTCCCGAGTGCTGGAATTAAAGGCGTGCACCACCACCGACTGGCTGGCCTTGAACTTTTGAGCCTCCTGCCTCTACCCTCTGTGCTAAATTAAAAATGTGTGCCTCACCCTAAGCATGTAATCTCTCACATAGCCCATTATATAGAACAGCCACAAATCTCAGGCTACACCTGTTGTACCTGCATAATTATTTAAGGCATTTCCTTTCAAAGTGTCCTGAACGGGAAAATAAATTCTCTGGTAACTTTTAAAAAGCTGAACTAACTGGAATTAACTTTTGTACAAATACAGTCACAATAAAAAAAAAACAGATACAATTATAATCAACTACAATAAAAATTGAGAAGGAACAGATAAATGCAACAATCTTAAGGATCTAAACAATACTAAAGTCCAAGAAGCTGACGTAATGAGTGGGGTATCTGGAACCCTTTCTCAGATTCTAATAGCTGCCTGTTTAAAACTACAAAAAGCATCTTTCCCCATCTCAGGGGAACAGTGATGCCTAACCAGTGATGCTCTCAATGATCTGGAAGTTATGGATGACCTTAAAGCATGCCTGTCAATCTTCCTCTCACTAGAAATGTTTCCTGCAATATTTCAATTTAAAGCAATAATAATCTTGGAGATAGAAATAGCAAAATGCTAATTTAAGGATTACCTGAAAACCAAACATACTCTACATGTCTGATGTAAATTTATACACATTATTATATCTTTTAGTAAATACAAGTGGCCTTACAATTCTATTTTATAGGGCTGGAGAGATGGCTCAGGAGTTAGGAGCACTGGCTGCTCCTCCAGAGGACCTGAATTCAATTCCCAGCAACCACATGGTGGCTCACAACCATCTATAATGGGATCTGATACCTTCTTCTAGCACGCAGGTGTACATTCAAATTATATGTAGAGCACTTCTCAACATATAATACATAAATAAATAAGTCTTCAAAAAGATCTATTGTATATTTCATCAATTACTTTCTTTAAAGGAGTCAACACATCTTTGCTTCTACATTAATGTTTGTTCAGCTTATAAATATTAGAGTTCCGATATCACTGAGTCTGATCACCTCAAACATTCACTCCTAAAGTCAAAAGGAAGAGATGGAGATAAAAGGAAAGCATTTTTACCTAGACAAGTTCCACTGCTCAGCCAGAAGGGTACTCCCAATTTCTATAATGTATTGGCTGCTAGTTGCAGTAATTCCTTTGCCCTCCTCCGAAAGGCCATAACATCCACAGTGTTATCCTCAAGGTACTGCTGCAAGTTTAATAAACAGTTATTTATTATAACAATCCCTAAACTGCTAGAAACTTTTCTATGATATCTGAATTAAACTTGAAAACTGTATCTTTTTTCTGCTGCAAAAACAATCCAAATGTAGGGGGCTTGAGTGGCTCAGTGGCTTTGGATTCTCAACACCCATATAAAAGCTGGGATTCATGGTATGGGTCTGTGAAGCCTATGCTGTGTAGGTGGGAGAGAATGGAGACAAACAGATCCTAGAGTTCCTTGGCCAGCCCATCAAGCCAGTCCATCAGTTTCAGGTAAAGTGAGAGACACTGTCTCAAAAAATAAGATGAAGAAGTGTGGACTGCTGCTAACATGCCAAAGCTCTGGTGCATGGCCCCACTCCCACGTGCATGTAGGAAGCACTAATTGGATTCTGGGAGTTATAAAAATAAGAAGACATGAAAATGGAAAGGGGGTATATTAGGCAGGAGTACAGAGGACATGGGAGTGGATATAATTAAGATGTAATAGCGGAAGACACCCAGTTCCAACCTCTGGCCTCACAGACACAAGTACACAAGTGTGCCCACATATCTACATACAGGCACAAATGCATATATACCCTACAAGCCCAGAAATCAAAGTTATAGTTACTTCTTAGTCACGCATTAAAATAATTCAAGTAGATTCTAGGAGCAGCTAGGTTAAGAGGAAGAAATATAAATAATGAGGATTCCCCAACGATGAGATTTAAACTGTTATCCATTTCCTCTGTACATCAGAAGTTAGCAGGTTGGGCAGTAGGAGAAAAGAAGAGCTAATTACAGAGCCAGGAGCATTATTTAAACCAAATAGATTAAATGATGTTTTAGATGCAGTTATTTACTTGTCTTTACAGATTGGGTCATCAAGCAGAAAGACACATTTTAAATCATACCATCTGTGTTGGACTCTAGGTCCATTTCCTTTGGGATGGACAAATCATTTTACAAGAGTATAAGCACTATTAGGAGGGGACATTTGTTTGGGGTATTGTAAAAAATACCCCAGTGTCTAGAACAGTGTCTCTACATCTGAAAAATGAACAACAGAATGGGAAGAAACAAATTTCACTGTGGTTAATGTCCTCATTTATAACTTAAAGATAATAACTATGCTTTATACAACTACTGTACAGATCGGAATGAAAGCCCTTTTGCAAAGTATAAAAATTTGTGCTAATGTTATCTTTTACTTAGTCATTTTAATTTCTGATTTAGTACGTTTTATTCTGTAACTGAAGAAAGCAGCATGAATTCTTCAGTGATATTTCACTATGGAACAAAATATAAACTCTTTGGTCTAGCAGACCAGGGACACAGGTCTTTGGCTACTATCTGGCCTCATCACCAGCCTCTTTTTACATGCCCTGTTATAATAACAAGATGGAACTGATCCAATATACCACACCCTTTCTAGCCTATGTGACCTTATATGTTGCTTTCTTCTTCAGTATGCCGTGACTAACAAAATCATGTTTCAGCTCCAGCCTCTGAGAAATATCCTCATTTCCCTAAAAAGACAGATGAGTGTGTTTCACCAATGTTTCCATTCAACACTTGCTAATACATAAAGCCAAGCAAAATAGTCAGCTCCTCCATGAACTTATAATGGTTGCCACTTACACAGAAAATGTAAGTCTTTAAATTTTTGTTTTTACTATTTTATGTATATGAGTTTTGCCTGCATGCGTGTCTGTGCACTATGGCCATGCCTAGTGGCCATGGAGGAAAGAGGAGAACATCAGAACTCCTGGAAATGGAGTTATAAACTGTTGTGAACTGCCATGTGGGTGCAGGGAATAAAAAACAGGTCCTCTGGAAGAGCAGCCACTGCTCTTAACTATTGAGCTAGTTCTCTATCTTTTCAGTTCTCTACCTTTTTAATTCTTATATTTAGTTGTAACTGTTGGTTTTGTTTCATTTTCCTAGTGAGGCTGTAAACATATGAGAACTGGTACTGCATTTCTCCCTCACTGAATCAACAGCTTTAGAATGCCACCTGGTACACAATAGGTTAGCAACAAATATTGTTGAGTGGCTAAATGAAGAAATGATTGTAGCTGTAAGGTTTCTTGGATCCCATCCGGTCTTGAGGTCCTGCGATGCTTATAAAATAATCACTCAGAGGCTTATATTAATTATAACTGCTTGGCCATTAGCTCAGGCTTATTACTTACTAGTTCTTACACTTAAATTAGCCCATAATTCTTATCTATGTTTAGCCATGTGGCTTGGTACCTTTTCTCAATTCTGCCTTGTCATCTTGCTTCCTCTGTGTCTGGCTGGTGACGCCTGACTCAGCCCTTCCTCTTCCCAGCATTCTTCTCATCTGCCTGCCCTGCTTATACTTCCTGTCTGGCTATAGGTCAATCAGTGTTTTATTAAACCAGTGTACAAGAGCATTATCCCACAGCAAATGACTAACTCTGACAGTATCCTAAATATCATGTGATTTCTTCTCTTTTACAACAGAGCAGGAGAGAATATAGTTCACAGAGGCATGTCCCTGGGACTACAAGGAATAGAATCGCTACATGGATCTTGAGGGAAGAAAGAGTATCCTATGAAAGAAAGCTCCCTGCAGGAAAGCAGTTTTTATGGATTAAGCAAATTATACAGAATATCCTGAAATAAAATATCCCTTTCCTTAGTCACTACTTCTTTTAGAACAAATGACTGGAAAGAGGTCCACATTTTTGTGCGTGTTCTAAGAGAGATGCCTAGAGCTGCACATTTATGGACTATCTATCATTTAGATTAAGTGCTATGCCAATAATGCCTGTCAATGTTAAAAGCATCTTAAAGCTACAATTTCCTCTCTGTTAAAGAACACTTGCCTTATGGGAAAGCTCCCTTCAAACATGTTGGTCAGAGGAGTCTAAGAACCTTCCCAAACAATGTAAGTCCTCGTCCTTGGTTGTGTTCCAGAACATGAAGGTAAGACCTTATTGCTGAAGACACTACACACTTCAGACCCAGGGCTTGGAGGAGTCAACCCAGAAATGAACAGCTGAGCACAGGACGTCCATCTCTAGTTAATACATCTATAACACAGTCTTTACATCGAAGACTCAGGAAACATGGAAAAGGGGGCAGAAAGACTCTACAAGTGAAAGGATCAGAATGTCTACTATGAGAGAGTATTCTCTATAGATAACAGGGATGTATACCTAAAAATCTTAACAATATGGTCACCTAAACAAGACCTGTACAATGACAGCACCAGCTGACATTACAGTGTGGATGGGGGAAATTCCACAAGGCTCCAACCCGAGATGAAGAGCTACTGACAATTAATGGATGCTGAGAGGGACAATCCAATCTCTCCACTAATGAGTCCCCTGACGGGTCATCCAATGTTGTTTAGTTAGATCTGACAACTTAATTGGGCTGGAGATAATGATTTGAATTTATAAATTTCAACAAACAGATTTAGAAATAAATATAAACAGACACATGCTTGATAAGTGAGAGGGCCTGTGTACAGAAAAACCCAAACAGCAATGGGCATGCTCCCTACTGTCCAGATCTTGGCTTATACAAGGACCCACGACTCAGAGAAATGGCTGAACCCAGGGCTGAGACAGGAAATTCACAAGATGAACTTAGAATATCTATGTTTTGCTAAAAATGAAGAAAGATGGAGATAAGACAGAAGACACAGAAGCTGTGGTCAAGAGTCTTCTAACAGCCACATATGCAACAATCTTCAGATTAAAATCAATGATAAAAGTAAGGGTCTACAACTCATGAAAACAGGAAACCTTGAGTTTCTTATTTAAATAACAAATTTGATGAGAAATGCTAATATTTAAATAGTTGCAAAGTATCTTGCAAAAAAATACTTGTAATTACAAAGGGAAAAATGCAAAGTCACAAAAGACTTTAAGACTTGAAAACTGGTTGAGTGATGTGAACATCAACAGTGTTCTGTAGCCCTTTCTCTGAACTTAAACATTTCCACCAGGGGAGAAGGGAGGTCACAGGACTCAGGAAGTAAATGAAAACTAAACGTCACAGGAACCCCCCAAAAGCAGCAAGCTTCACAAGGCCTCACCCCAAGGTTATGAGAGCATCAACAGTTTCTAGGGTCTGAGACTGATGGTGTCCTGGAAGCTGTTAGGAGCTCTAGGGCACGCAGCTTTCCTAAGTGTCACTTACACACTGAGGAGCTTCTTGGTGATGTTTAAAACTGGTCTTGCTATATGTCTTAGCAGGCCTTGAACTTTGAGCAATCCTCCTGTCCTGGCCTCCCAAGTGTGGAAATTACAGGCATGTGCTATCACACAGAGTTAGATTGAGATTAAAAGCAATGTATGTTAATTCTTGATTTTTTTAATTCAGATATAGAGAATATTCTGGTTTTTGGAAAATACTGAGTTATTTGAGGTTTCAGGACACTAATTTATAGCTCACTCTCAAATGCACCAAAAAAAAAAACCAAACAAACATATTATTTGCACTGTAGTAAAAATTGTTATGTAAGTCTGATACTCTTTTTAAAAAACATTATTAAATAAAATAAGAAAGCTAGGGGACTACTTTACTAGATTTTTGTTTCTTTGTTTTTTTAAATTTAATTAATTCATTGCTATAACCATACTGTGTATTTCACTTCATTGAAGACTGTTTGGCGCCATCAAGTGTACAAATGGGTGTATTTCACTTTAATTTGAAAGTGGACCCTCCTGGTCTTTTACTTACTTATTATCGTTCTAACATGAGGAACAAAGAATGAAACACGTAAGAGGAAAAAGATAAAGAACATGACCAAGCCTTATAGTGATTCCACATTAGTAATATCAATACAATGTCAGAAGGGAAAAAGAAATCAAACAAATCAGGCACCACAAATGGCCTGGCAGCAACCGACTACCGGGAATAAAATAGGTGCCCGCTGTTCAGTTCACAGAATTAGGAGGGTATGAGACACTCACAGTTCACTGTGGTAATTTCTATGGCAGAGTTGGGCAATGACCTTAGGGTAGGAAGCACAAAACTCCATAACTTCCTCCTCCTCCTGGCCATTCTCTTCTTCCTCCTCCTTCTCCTCCTCCTCTTCCTCTTCTTGTTCCTCCTCCTACTCCTCCTTTTTCTCCACTTGGGCTGTAAGGCTGAAGTCTTGGGTCCCAGCATACAGTATCTAAGACCCTTGTATTTGAGCACTGGCTACTGGGCAGCAATAAAAAGTTGATACTTAGTTTCACATTCTATTTGTCCTAATTTGCTTTATATTGTGTGATAAACACTAAGATCAAAATACAACTCAGGGGAGAAAAGGGTGTAATTCATCTTACTAACTCCTATTCACAGTCCACCCCTGAAAAACTCAGGGCAGGAAGTCAAAGTAAGACCTAAAGCACAGAGTTGGTTGGTGATGGCACATGCCTTTAATCCCAGCACTCTGGAAGCAGAGGCAGGTGGATTGCTGAGTTCGAGGCTAGCCTAGTCTACAGAGTGAGTTCCAGTCAGGGCTACACAAAACTCTCTCAAAAAACCAAAAGAAAAGAAAAAGCCCAAAACAAACAAATAATGAAAGAACTTAAGCAGAGCCCATGAAGTCATGCTACTTATCGACCTACTCATCTATAACTTTTATACAACCCCAAATCATATGCATAGGGGTGGCACTGTCCACAGTGGGCTGGTCAACCCCCCAAAATAAAAAAAAAAAAAAAACCCAAGCAAAGAAGAAATGAAGCAGACACCCTTCAGGGAAGAAGAAACTGTGTGTGCATGCCTATGTTCTTGCATCCAAGTGTGAATCCCAGGGATGCTTTCTAACTGAGATCTTCTGCCTTAGCTGGCTGGGTGCTGGGGTTACAAACTTGCCTTAACAGCCAGCAGAATCTATGCTTTCCCGTTGGAGATAGGCTCTTGGTGGTCCAGGCTGCCTCTGCACTCACTGTATAGTGGAACATTACCTTCAACCCTCTGCCTCCATCTTTCAAGTGCTGGGATTATAGGCACCTGCTACCACACCTAATCTATGTGGTGGGGGAAATCAAACTCAAGCCCCATGCATTTCACACAAGCACTCAACCCATTACGCTACACCCCTAACCCTTAGGGGAAAAAATGAAGTTTTTAACTTTAAATGAAAAGAAACTAGTAGGATAAAAAATGATCAACTTAACAAGACATTTAAACCTATTCTGCATAAGCCATCTTTACTTCCTCTTAAAAACTAAACCACCTACTGAGATTACATTCAAACAGTCTGACTGCCCTCTTCTCCTAAGAGAAGAACTGCCTACATTCCTCTTTACAGCCACTTCTCTCCTGACTACATCTCAGGCCCTCTTGCTTGGCCAAAGACATTGCTCTGCTGGACCATTCCTATGAATATACAAACCTGAAATTATTTTTCCCATTAAAATTAATTAAAACAAGAAACAAAACAAACCAAAACCTATTGACAGATCTTTCCTCCAACAATTTCTTTTTCTCCATGGTGCAAAACTCCCAATGTCACTCTCATTGCCTTTAATTCTTTCCTATCAATTCACTTGAGCTCAAATCCGCTCTGCCAAACACTCACAACTACTACTGACCTCCACAATGCTAATTCCATTGGTTGGTAGCTCTTATTTCATTTCATCTACCAAAACTTGGTAGCATCTGCCTTACTGGAACGGTTCATTTACTGGACTCTCCTGAATCCATAGTACAGACATCTCCTGCAATGTCTCAAGACACTCTCTCTTTTTAGGTTCACTTCTTTGGTATCTCAGAGTCTATGAGCCTTCTTTTTTTTTCAAGACAAGGTTTCTCTGTGTAGTCTTGGTTGTCTTAGAATTCAGAGATCTGCCTCCTGAGTACTGAGTGTGCCACTACTGCCACCAAATCTAGTAGCTTTTACTTAAAATGTATTTATTATGTTTATGAGTATTTTGCCTATACACATATACCATATGTGTGAAGTGTTTGCAGAGGCCAGAGAGAGCATCAATTTTTCTGGAACTGGAGTTACAAGAAATTGTCAGCTACCACAAAAGTCAAAGATCAAGGGAAAAATCTTTGCACAATTTTACCAAGCAACCAACTTAAAACTTTTCCAAAAGTCTTTGCTACATATGTTCTACATGGCTGTAAGGTTAGTTCCTATTACTAATGATAGCATGAGAAGTTGTTCACTGTGAACAACTGCTGCCATTCTTGTTTCAAATCTCTCCCTCTAACGGAAAATGAATTACTGAACAAATGGGAAGCTAGCCCAGCATAACAGCCTGTGAGTGGCCTTCTAGGTAATAAAAAGAGCCAAATGCTGAAGGCACTGGGGTGGCTTGTCTGATTAGGAAGAACAATATAAGGCTTGCTCCAGTTACTGCTTTGTCTTTTACTTAGCCATCAACCCCAATATTTTCAACTGTTGTACAGCATTCTGAAAGCCATTTCATCTCATATCTGCCAATCTGAACATACTCTGTTTAGACAGAGTTTTACTTATACTTCAGAGCAGCTCCAGTAAAGACACAAGCTTTAGGTCCTGAACACTTTAATCATGAGCAAGGAACACTCAATCTAGATCCCAGCTAACTCATGCATAAAACAGAGACATAGGCTCACAAGGACTCTATAATCACTTACTTCAACTTTATTTTTATTTATTTGTTTGTTAGTTTATTAAGGGGTGAGAGAAGGTGTGTCATGACACATGTATGGAGGTCAGAGGACAACATTCAGGAGCTGGTTCTCTCCTTCTACGATGTGGGTTCCAGGAATTGAACTCAGATTGTCCAGCAGGGAGGCAAGTGACCTTACCACTGAGCAATCTCACTTTATTTTGCAAATGGTAATGTAAAACCTTAAATGGTAATGTAAAACCTTAAATGTAAAAGCCTCTCAACTTTATTTTGCAAATGGTAATGTAAAACCTTCAGTAGGAAACATAAGCTGCTAGAAGCTATTGTCTTTGATCATATACATGTAGAAAAAACTAAGTGAGATGCATCACATCCACTAGACTAGCTTAGCTCAGTTGGTAATGCTGTTAAGAATCCCAACATGCTGGGCGGTGGTGGCGCACGCCTTTAATCCCAGCACTTGGGAGGCAGAGCCAGGTGGATCTCTGTGAGTTCGAGGCCAGCCTGGTCTCCAAAGTGAGTTCCAGGAAAGGCGCAAAGCTACACAGAGAAACCCTGTCTCGAAAAAACCAAAAAAAAAAAAAAAAAAAAAAAAAAAGAAAGAATCCCAACCAAAGGAATCAAAGCTCAAGAAGTGACCAGCTGAAAGCCAGATTGCACATGTAATAGTCTTATTAAATAAGAAACACAGAGCCAAATGCTGAGTTAAAAGCCCAAGAGGTCAGAGCAGTAGCTAAAAGCTGAGACTTAAAAACCCTTTCTTACCCCTCACTGCGACTGCCGTACTTCCCCTCTGAAAGAGACCTACTTCCTGTGTATCGGTCTCTTTTGTTTGTTTGTTTGTTTTGGTTTTTCGAGACAGGGTTTCTCTGTGTAGCTTTGTGCCTTTCCTGGGACTCACTTGGTAGCCTAGGCTGGCCTCGAACTCACAGAGATCCGCCTGGCTCTGCCTCCCGAGTGCTGGGATTAAAGGCGTGCGCCACCAACGCCTGGCCCAGGATCTGTCTTTTTATTGACTTTCTGTTCTGTCTCTCATTGGTTGTAAACCCAACCACATGAACTTCTCGTCACTGCCTGTCTATACAGACCTCCAGGTCTTCTATGTTTGGTATTGAGATTAAAGGCGTCTGTCTCCATGCTAGCTGTATCCTGGAACGCACAGAGATCTGCCTGTCATGTGACCAGGATTAAAGGTGTGTGCCACCACTGCCTGGCTTCAGCTATGGCTTGCTATTAGCTCTGACCCCCAGGCAACTTTATTTATTAACAAATAAAATCACATTTTGTACAAATGAAATATAACCATACCAGATAATTGAATAAAGACTTGAACTATGAGCCCAGACTCAAGAATTACTACTACTGCCAGGCAGTGGTGGTGCACCCCTTTAATCCCAGCACTCAGGGGGCAGAGGCAGGTGGATCTCTGAGAGTTAGAGGCCAGCCTGGTCTACAGAGCTAGTTCCAGGACAGCCAGGGCTACACAGAGAACCCCACAACAAACAAGAATCGGTACTACTGCTATGACTATCAAATAGAGTAAGACCTTTGCCCTGCTAAGCTCACTTTTCCTGCTATATATCCTAGGTCTTAACAAGTCATCAGTAAATACAAGTTAGGCAAGCGCCCTGAATTCAAACCACATTAAGCTGTTAGGTGTAACAAGAAGAAAATAATCCCTAGAAACATGTCTTCTCGTTTTTTGGTATGAACTGTAAGCCAATTATGAATGGATCTCAACTTCAGATAGGGAAACTCACAATTTTTTGAGTTTACAATAGGTGTGGTTTACAATACACTGCATAGAAATGATACATTAAGTTTTGAACTTTTGTCTTTTCCTGGCCAAGTGACAGGCTATTCAATACTCATGGTACTGTGGAGCTACCAGCCACATGGTAATGAAGGTACTCTATTTCATAGCATACTATACGCCAAACTATGGTGGTCAGTAGATGAGGCTTGTTATTTTTTTACTTACAATATTTTTATCCTATAATGAGTTTATCAGGGTACAATCTTACTGTAAGTTGAAGAATATCTGTACTTGAAAATTAGAGTCCATAGAATGCTCACAAAACTACCATTCTACTAGAGTTTGTATTTCAGGATATGAGGGGAATGGCCCTGTGGTATCTGTTACCACACTGACTGTCAGGTTAATTTGGCTGGCCAGGCAGGTGTCCCCATCTTCCATCACTGCTCCATGTTTTTCTCTCTTAAAGTCGAGCACTCAGTCAGTCAAAGAGGACTGTTCTTGGGCCAAGGGTATATGAGGAGCTGTGCTCCCTGACAGAACATCCAAACAAACTAGTCTGCATTTCAAAAGCCTGAATGACTGTCCTGAATCTGAAAAGTCAAGCCCATCCCTCTATGAAATACAATATAACTGTTCCTTACCTTTAATTATTAAATAATTGGATTGATTTCCTTTGTAGATCACAGAAAATATAAACTCATCTAGTTAAGTGGCTAGGGCCTAGAGGACATCTACAGGAAACTCCAAACATAAGAATTAGGTCTTCTTTACTCTAAGATAGCAAAAAGTCCCCTTCCCTAGACAGTGACCAATGTAGGGTAATCTCTCCTAAGATCCTGGAAAGCTATGTAGTTATCCCAACATGGTGCTACAGGCATTTACTATTATGAGAAGCTACTGGACTCCAAACCAGTATCTACACATCTTCAGTCCTACAAGCAGCAACAAAGGTAAGTTCTACTATAATTCTTCTGGTAGATATTATACACGAAGATAAAGTAATTTTGATAACATATCAAAATTATCATTGACTTCATTTAACTGAGACTAATTTGTGGACGATAATTTTTATTTATCAGAAAATGTGAATAGATTAAATATGATTGAAACATTACTTTTGATTTAATTATATAATTACAAAAACATTTCATTATAATTTTGAACTGCCTACTACATCCTACAAAGTTGAGAATCCCTGTGAGAAATGTTTCTGTAAAGGTTCAACACTATTAATTGAATATACTGCAATGTAAATGTTAAGAAAACACAAAGCGACAATGATGTCTAATAAGAAAAAACAGAACTACCTTTGGTGACAAACAGTGCTTGTAGTAGTACAGTTGAAACAGCAGAAATGCAGAACTAGTCAGTGTTAACAGGGCCAAGATTACGTTCTTATTGATTCTACACATTGGTGTGTGGTGTTCTCTCGGTTGTTCTCAACAGTAACCCAGCTGTTTTCATCTTCTTCATGAAACAGGAAGATATTCTTGTTTTCTGTGAACAAAGAGATACTTCTGAAAAGAAAAAAAGGCTAAATAAAAAGAAAAATAAAAAAGGAAATTAAATTAACTTCAACAAAGATTGAGAGCACACACACAAAGTTATTTAGTGAAACATAGCAGTACATGGCTATAAGGCTAGCATTTGGTATGCCGAGGCAGGGGGTAGAAAGTACAAGGCCAGCCTGGGCTACACAGTGATTTAGACCAGCTTGAGTTACATAGAAAGACCCTTTCTTGAACAAAAACAAAACAAAACAAAAAACATAAAAAGAAAAACTGGAGAAGAAAAAAAGCTAAGAAAAAGCCATCTGCGGTACTACAGAGCACTTTGACCAAGAGGAATGCAGGGAGGGGCTTCTCCAATGTCTGTGACACAGCAGATGTGACCTGGGACCTCTGCATCTCAGAATGTATGTCTGACAAGTCCAAAGGTGATATCACTTCGGACAATACTGAGAACTACTTTCATGGGAAAGAAGTGAGAAAGTGTTTAGTCAAGGAGGACAGTATCTGTTTCTTTGTGAAGTGTGTGTGTGTGTGTGTGTGTGTGTGTGTGTGTGTGTGTTAGAATGCTCATGTATGACCCTGGTATTTGCAAGGGCAAAGAACATCTTGGAAATCATTTTGGTCTTTCATCCTTGGTGTCAACTCAGATTATTTGTTTAGTTAGAAATTTAGTATGTATGTACTTCCTACCTCCACTCAAACACAAGATCTTGCTTAAATATTTTTTAAATGTCCTATTGTGTTTTGCTTTATTTCTTCAAGAATACTAATACCTCTTTCACTTAATAATCTAAGATTTCTCTGTTATGTTTTCTGGTTATAACGAGAAACTGGCAAACTATGTTACCTCTGTCTTCTCTCCTTTTCCTATTTATTTCTGCTTGGTTATTGTATTCTGTATCATAACTGTTATTTTACTCTTACTGGTACAGTGTTCCACAATGACCCTATATACCTTTGGCACACTCAGTCTCTCTGCAGCTTATAAGAAAAGAATGGATACGTACTATTTACTTTCAGTTTTTGCATAGTTTAAACTGATGTCAGTAGAGTTTGCCTGTGAGGTCACACTTTATTTCCCGATAAGTTACAGTATTCATAATTGCCCTGTAATGCTAAATATTCTCGATTCAATTACACAGCTCCACCTACATTGAATCTGATCGATTTTCATGAGATGCAGAGTGGAAGCACACATATTTCCTATCTTGTTGACATAGACAATGTAATGATAGTGATGGGCATATATTCATTTTTCTTTGGTGTTTGTGTATTCATTCAACTTATAAAGATTTCTGTGTAGAAAACTTTTGGAGTCATTTAAATACTTTTGTTGAAACATTGGATCTCTATTTCCAGAACTACACTAAACTAAGTACATCTCCTTTATTACCTATTTCAGTTTGTTCAACTTCCAAAGCCTGTCATCAAGTCACCTCACTGTGGCTTCAACACTGACTTCCAATTCTAATGTGTGTTATTTCTCCTTGTGTGTCTGTTCCTCCTGAGCTCTGCCAAATTTCTCTCTTATAACTCCGAGCTCTTGAGCCAATGAACAGTGTCTTTATTTTTTGTAGGGCTACTAACTGAACCCAAGGCTTCTTTCCCAGATTGGCAAATTATCACTGAGGTACAGACAATAATGTCATTTTAGAGATTTTATTTTTTATTTATTTAGAGATTTTTAAAATGATTTTTAACTATAAGTACATGCACGGGTATGTTCGCATGTGTGCAGGGGCACATAAAGGACAGCGGTGGCCAATGCCCCTGGAACTGGAGTTACAGGGGGTTATTGAGTCACCTGATATAGGTACTAGGAGGCAAACTCAAGTCACTCAGAGGAGTACTACATATATTAACCACTGAGTCCTCTGTCTTTCATTTCAAAAGTTTAACTGTTTCATAAACTAACCCACCACTTAGGCCTGTACAATTTCATCATGGGTTGTCACTTGTTTTCTGGTTTATTTTCTTCTTGTTGTAGCATTTTTCATGGACCATGCTCATTTCCTTTTAATTACTTACCTTTGAATGGACTGAGCACCCCAAGACCAGTTATTCTTAGGAATACTGGGGTAGGAGAGAATAGTATTGCATTCTAGACTAGATGGAAGTTCGTTCTGACAGAACAGTTTATACACGTGTTTGGGAGAAAAATGGAGAATTCATATTAGATCTTGGAAAAAGTTAAAACATTATTCCTTCATGAAAAACAGGTACCAAAGAGTCTGTGGCAATCTCTCCCTCTGCTTTCCTGCCGTAAGAATAGTGCACTTGTATATACCTTATTTGCTTTTCTTCTTGCTAGTTCATGCTGCCAAACATCTATGGATGCTCCCATGCCTCCCTATGTGTCCTGACCTACTGTAAACAGAAGAGCCATGTCTTTGTTCTGTCAGTTCAGAGATCTCTTTCTACAAGGATCTTGTTTTTACACGTGGCAACCATTTTTCAAATATTTCAGTTTGGAGTTACAGCAATATTTGTCTATGGGAATCTGTATTGTGTTGTATGAGGGTAACTTCAGACAGAATAGAGTACAAATATTTTTACTCTGCCATTTTAAATCCTTAAGTTCTGGTGTGGAGTTTTGAAACAATCTAAATAAACTGACAGAGCTGAAGCCACATAAAATAAGCACTGTAAGAAATAAAATAAGATCAACTACTCAAAGAGAAGTACAAGAGAGAAGAGAATTACCTATCCTATCTGCAGATAATGTATCAAGGTGATGGGATAAATCATGATTTTCTCTATTAAACTGTCAAAATTAGCAGCATCCATTAACACTGATGGTGGTCCTAGTGTCTGCTGTCAGCTAAAACTTGTTACAATGGTTTCTTCAGAGGAGGTCATGGATAACAATTATTTGTCACCCTCCAGATTTAGCTATTCCTCATACAAGTATTAAATAGCACACCAGTGTAATGCACGCTGCTTCTTGGTGAAATTTAAGCTGACATTCAGACCACCATTGTTAAGCTTCTCTAAGTTCAACTATTTTAAAGTCCAAACTAATACACTATAGTTTTTTGGGATCTATCACTACTTTACAACGAATACAACATTAATTCATTAATACAGAAACCACTTAAACAATGCAATGAGACAGTTTTAAAAAGAGGTATCTCAGAGCAACATCATAAGCCCTGGCTTATTCAGTGGCAGAGGTCCTAAATCAAGATAATATTAATGTATATACTTCTTATTTGTGACATTTTAGCCACCATTGTAAAAAGAGTAAAAAGGATAATGCATTTGATACTGAATCATGTGTAATGGAAAATAGTATCAAGCTAATAAAATAAGCAGACAAAAGGGGAAAACAGATGTCAAATGTACAGCTGATTGCTGATCATTTTACCTCATTACATCTCTTTTAGAGATGAAAGTGCAGCTTTGGATGTACACATGAGGTATTTAATGTTTCTTATATTCTCCTCTATTAAGCAATTTAAAATTAACATTTTAAAACATGTTGAAAAAATAGCAAATGTTAGGAGTGTATAATTTACCCTTGGACTTTTACACTGGAAACTGACACATGAGGATCATGAGTTCAAATGTATTCCAAACAAATTACTGACATTCAACCTAGGCTGAATAACAAACAACATCTAAAGGGAATTTGTGAAAATATGAAAAAGAAAACCAAGAATAAAACCCACCACCCTTTCACAGACATCCTTACTTGAAAAGTATGATCAGCATTGCCAGATGTTTAAATAAACAATGGACTACTTAGATGATGGCCATTCTATTCTATACATTGCAATAGAAAAACATCTATCTCGAAGTGAAAGCACAAACCAGGATAAACAATGGCCACAGAGGAATATAAGGACCACAAATTGAATTTGACTACATAGATTTGCAACACATATAGCACACTTTAAGAATTACTCCAAATATTGCAAAATAGAACCACAATGCACTGATCTCCAACATCAGTCTTGTGTGAACATGATAATTTGCTTCCTTCAAAGCTAGGATGTTAAAGAGATGAAGGAAGTCCTTTTTTTGAAACTGAGACAACTGTGGTGTATAAGTTCTTTACAAAATCATATACATGAATAGGCTTTCCTCTTGTATGAGTTCTTCCCTATTTTTTGATATCAAGATGATAGTAAAAGGTTTTAAATTAGAGGGCTAGAGACATGGCTGAACAATTAAGTCAAGTTTATTCCCAGGACCAAAGTCAAGATTTGACAATTTCTTGTAATTCATGCTACAAGAAACTCCAAGGGTCTATAACCTTCTTGGGAACCAGAATGCACATGCACACAAAAATACACTGACATCACATAGTTAAAAATCTGTAAACAAATTTTCATCATGAATGCTTTTATCTTGTAAGCATTCATTCTAATAAAACAAATCTTGAGCCGGGCAGTGGTAGCGCACGCCTTTAATCCCAGCACTCGGGAGGCAGAGCCAGGCGGATCCCTGTGAGTTCGAGGCCAGCCTGGGCTACCAAGTGAGTTCCAGGAAAGGCGCAAAGCTACACAGAGAAACTCTGTCTCAAAACAAACAAACAAACAAAAAACAAAAACAAAAAAAAAAAAAACAATTCTTGAAACATTTAAAAGGCTTACAGAGATTTTCTTCATTGTGAAGTGGTTCATATAATGGAAAACTAGCATGTAGGCTAGTTTTCTAGTCAGAGAAATCATTCCTTCTCAGTTGGTGGTGTCATTTCAGAAGATTTAGAAAATGCTGCCATGCTTATGAAATATGTCACTAGGGGTGGGGCTGGGAGTTTTCATCCATACACCATTTCCAGTTCCTACTCTCTGCTTCATGGTTCAGGTTAAAGATGTAAGTTCTTAGCTTCTTGCTTTACCTTCCCTGTCTGACAATTGTTGCCATGCCACTTTCATTGTGATCCAGTATCTCCCAGGAACCATGAACCAACAAATTCTCTCATAAGTTGACGTAGGCATTGTTTTACTACAGTAGTAGAAAAGGCACTAATACACATCCATAAAAGCTTACTCATGGATTTCTTTTTTTCTGTGATTGAAGAGAAGAAATCTAAGAGTTGATTCATACTTTAAATTCATAGGCCTTTTGTTTATGTGAGTTACAAGTACAAACAAAATAAAGACATCATAATGACTGAAGAGATTGTTGACACTTGCAAGATTTTTTTTTCTCCAGAAAAATAATCTCGTGTAACTAAATGCACATATGTTGGCTAATGATCTTACCAAATCCTTTATAGTTAGATTACCTTTGGTATTGTTTTTTTTTTTTTCAGATCATCACCAATTAATGTGATATGCACAGGCTTTAACAGCCCAATTACACACTAAAAGTTCTACTCATGTATGAAGACTACCATGAATTGCAAAATCTTGCTACACTAACGACATTTGTAGGGTTTCTCAGCAGTATGATTATTTTCTTATGACTTTGAAGACTGCTAATATGCAAAGGGTTTACCACATTAATTACATTCATAGTGTTTCTCTTCAGTATGTCTTCTTTTATATATTTGGAGACTACTTTGATATGCAAAGGCTTTACCTCACTAATTTCATTCATATGGCATCTATCTCTCCAGGATGTTTTCTTTTATGTCTTTGGAGACTCCTTCGACATGCAAAGGCTTTATCACATTGTTTACATTCATAAGGTTTCTCTCCAGTATGTCTTCTTTTATGTATTTGGAGATAACTGTATTGTGAAAAGGCTTTATCACATAGATTACATTTGTATGCTTTCTCTCCAGTATGTGTTCTTTTATGTACTTGGAGACTACTATGATAAGCAAAGGCTTTACCACATTGATTACATTCATAAGGTTTCTCTCCAGTATGAGTTCTTTTATGTATTTGGAGACTCTTTTGGCATATAAAGGTTTTACCACACTCTCTACATTCATAGGGTTTCTCTCCAGTATGTGTTCTTTTATGTAATTGGAGACTCTCTTGATAAGCAAAGAGCTTACCACACTGACTACATTCATAGGGTTTCTCTCCAGTATGTGTTCTTTTATGCTTTTGTAGATTACTGTATTGTGAAAAGGCTTTATCACATTGACTACATTTGTATGGTTTTTCTCCAGTATGGGTTTTTTTATGTTCTTGAAGATTGTTGTGATGTGCAAAGGCTTTACCACACTGATTGCATTCATAAGGTTTCTCTCCAGTATGAGTCTTTTTATGTCTTTGGAGACGCTTCTGACATACAAAGGCTTTACCACACTCATTACATTCATAGGGTTTCTCTCCAGAATGAGTCCTTTTATGTAACTGGAGACTCTTTTGACATACAAAGGCTTTACCACACTGACTACATTCATAAGGTTTGTATCCAGTATGAGTTTTTTTATGTATTTGAAGTTTACACTGTCGTGAAAAGGCTTTATCACACTGATCACATTCAAAAGGTTTCTCTCCAGTATGGATTCTTTCATGTCTTTGGAGATCACGGTAATATAAAAAGGCTTTACCACAATGACTACATTCATAGGGTTTCTCCCCTGTATGGACTCTTTTATGTTTTTGGAGAATACTGTATTGTGAAAAGGCTTTATCACATTGATTACATTTGTATGGTTTCTCTCCAGTGTGGGTTTTTTTACGTGTTTGGAGACTACTGTGATGTGCAAAGGCTTTATCACACTGATTACATTCATAAGGTTTCTCTCCAGTATGAGTTACTTCATGTCTTTGTAGATGACTCTGACATACAAAGGCTTTATCACATTTATTACATGCATAGGGTTTCTCTCCAGTATGCCTTCTTTTATGTATTTGAAGATGATTGTGATATGCAAAGGCTTTAACACATTGAGTAATTTCAGTGAGTTTGTCTCCAGTATGATTTCTTTCATTCCTGCCCTGCCTTCTAAAACTTTGACAATGTTTTTTAGTATTATGGTCTTCCCAACTGTAGCCTATAGCAGTGAGGTTCCTGCAAGTCTCTACCATCACATCTTTGTATAGATTCTTCTGGGAAGAATCCAGCAAAGCCCACTCTTCCACACTGAAGTCCATATGCACATCGTCATAGGTCACTGCACTCATATTGTGGTCTCAAAGGCAATCCTGACTTCACCATCACAGCCTCCTGCAATGAACTCTCAGGATTTCCTCACTGCGGCTCTGACTCATCTTGTGGTCTAAAAGGCAATCCAGGCTTCATCCTCACAGCTTCATGCCATGACCTCTCAGGATCTCCTCTTGGAGCTCTAAATCATGTCCTGGCTTCCCAGCTGGACCATGCTCTCCCCTCAGTTTCCTGCAGCAGCACTTGCATAGCACACAAACCCAATAGTGCCAAATCCTCTTCAAAGTCAAGCCTGAAACCGGAAAATTATTCTTAAATGGCATAGGAAAAGAACAAAACTAGTACATGAACTGAGATCTAGCAAAGGAGAAGAAGGAAATGATAAGTAGTTCGGGTCATCAGAGCTATTAATCCTCTTGTCTCTGGCCCTAGGCTGTGACATTAGTTAACAGAATGAACATTCTTTTAACTTTCATTTCATCTTTTATTATCAATTTTACACACAATTTTACTACATATCACTACCTGAACAAGGTTGAGAAAATGTGGTCACAGGAACCAAATACACTTGTGATAGAAATGTGTGCAAAGTAAGGTCAAGATTGTTTTCACATTCTTTCTGTAGCCAAGAGCAATACATAGTCTTTCAGTGTCACAGCTCACATTTAAATATGCCTCGAACTGTAAAACAAGTAGGAAGTCAAACTACAGAGGAAAGAGAACAGTTCAGTTCAGAGAGTGTATGGTTAGGGGCCTAGGTAGCAGAATCGGATAAATGAAAAGAAAATGAAACCAAAGATGTACTCAGAAGCTCATGCTCAATTAGAAGCTTCATTCCAGGTAATTAGAGTTCATAGTGTTGAAAGGTATGATACACACTACTGGAGAAGAAAAGTAATCATCAATCTCACCCAAGTGTCAACCCTGTGAGCTATAACAGCAACCTGTCTGCAAGATATACCCACTGACTGTGCAATAGTGACACAAATGCTATAGAAGCAACCAACCACCTTTTAATTGGATTTAAGGCCAGCTCTACAAGATGGAACCTATACCTGACACACTAATGAGGCCAAGAACCTGAGACTAGATAGGTCAGAGGCCTCAAGGAAAACCTTACTATAATTATTTTGCCAAATGATTCCTAGAAATAAAAATAAAATGACTCCTAACAACATATTGTTATGTCCATTGAGTATTGCATTGCTGAGCACTCATCAGAAAGGAGACTACTTGCAGTAGATAATAATTAATATGGACAACCACACCTAGACAACATTCAGAGAGTGAGGGTCTTTGGAGCACTCAGTCTTAAAGGGAAAGCCCATTAAAGCAACCCTCAAAGGCTCAGGTATATATATAGAAGAGAAAGTACAAAGACTATAAAAGCCAAAGGTGATGAAAAACTCCAAGGAAACAGCATTTTTCAGACACAATAAGGCTAATGCACATTTGAAATTACAGAGACTGTGACAGCATGCATAAGATCTCTACTAGTTCAAGCCAGACAAAAAACCCAGCACAGAGAATGGGAAGTGGGCACAAAGTCCCACTTCTAACCAAGAAGCTATGTGCAACCATTAACTTTTGGGAAATAGAAAACCAGTTATATTCAATGGAGAGTCAGGATATGTTAAACACACTCCAGGACAAGCCACATGCTCATGAATAGTAGGTGGTCAACACAAATTGGAACCCATGTATTTTTCTGTTTTGATTTTTATGAGAAAGAATCTGAAGTTGAGGTGGTATCTGGGAGTAGTTGGGGGAGACGAAAATATGACTAAAATATATTGTACGAAATTTTTTTTTTTTAATTTTGGTAGAATATTACTTTAAGTTGTGTTACTTTAGTTTGTGTTTCATTTCTTTAATTCTGTAAAGCTGTGTTACTGTGCCTGTGTAAAATACCTGCTGGTCTAACAAAGAACTTGCCAATAGCAAGGCACCAGAAAGGATAGATGGGAATCTCAGGCAGACAGAACATATAGAGAATGCGCCAGAGAACAGGAGGACATCAAGGGCCAACTACCCAGCTACACAACCAGCAAGCCACAGAATAAGATTAAGATTTATAGAAGAGAATGGAAAAAACCCAGAGGTAAATTTAAGTTAAGGAAAGCTGGCTAGAAACTTAGCCAAGCTAAGGCTGGGCAATCATAATTAAGAATAAGCATCTGCATGTGATTTATTGGGGAGCTGGTTGTAGGGGCCCCAAAAGAGTAAAAAATAAATAACAACATTAAATAAAAAAAGGAGGTCTAATTAGAGCCTCATGGCATAGGCCTATTATACCAGCTACTCTGGAGACTAGCCAGGATGATGGTTAAGTTCAAGGGCTGTCTGTGCAACAGACTTTCTGGCAAGCCTAGAAAACTTAGTGCGACTATCAAAAAACAAAAACTGAAAAAAGAGCTGGGAATATAGCTTGGCAATAGAGTGCTTGCATACACAATCCTAGGACGGAAAATAATAATACTAATGATCAGAATGGGTCTTTACCTATGTACTATTCATTCACTTTGTAATCCTTTGCAAAATAACCTCTACCTTGCCACATTGCCACTTAGAAAGTGAAAAGTAAAATAAAGCAGTCTTTCCATGTGATTATCCAGAAAAATAAACATACAGGAACAAGTTTCTGAATATGTTATATATAAGGAAAGTTCTGAGGGAGTAATGGAAATAAAGAACCTATGGAACATAGGTTGTATTAAAAAGATAGGTAAGGTTGGACAGAATCTACCAGCTCTGATCAAACAAAGAGGTGAATGAATCTTCTCCCATCCAGAAAGTTCTGCCACTAGGACCTAGGCCTGAAGGCACAATCCGTGCATCCCACCCCCACCCATCGCTGCCCCAGTTTCAGGCCAGCAGGCAACACTCCTCCACACAAGCCTCCCCACTACACCCCACATTGGAAAATGCAATCTACAAGACCCACTCCCTGGCCCTAACCCAATCATCCCCCTGTAACCTCAGTTTCTCCCTGAGAAACAGAATCTGCCACATCTGACTGAACCAAGAGTGGTCCCATGAAATACAGACACAGTAAGCAGACTGGACCAAGAGCAGCTACCTCAGACACAGACACCTCTTACACCTATTAGAGGAAGAGGTGGGTAGACACCACTGCAAAAATACATACAACAACATAAAGAGCAATATGCCACCAAGAGAACCTAGAGGTTTTACAACAGCAAGACCTGAGCATCACAGAATAGAAGAAGCAGAAGTAAGCGATCTTACAAATCATTTTATGAAGATGATAGAGGCTTTTAAAGAGGAAATGCAAAATTCCCTTAAAGAAATTGATAAAAAGACTACCAAAAAAAAAAAAAAACTGGAAAAAAATCAATAAATCCCTTAAGGAAAGCCAAGAAAACAAAGTAAACGTGAGTAAAGAGGTGAAGGAAACAGTTCAAGACCTGAAAATTGAAACAGAAGCAATGAAGAAGACACAAAAGGAAGGAATAATGGAAATAGAAAATCTGAGTATTGAACGGGAATTACAGATGCAACCATAACCAAGAGAATACAAGAGATGGAAGAGAGAATTTCAGGCGTGGTGGACACAATAGAAGAAATAGATTCATCAGTCAAAGAAAACACTAAAACCAAAAGAGTCGTAACACACATCCAGTAAATATCTGTCACCATAAAAAGTCCAAATCTAAGAATAAGAGGAATAGAAGAAGAATACCAACTCAAAGGCACAGAAAATAAATCCAACAAAATCATACAAGAAAACTTTCCCAACTTAAAGAAAGAAATACCTATGAAGATACAAGAAGCTTACAGAACACCACATAGACAGGACCACCCCAAAAAGTCCCCTCATCACATAATAATGAATCCACAAAACATAAAGAAGAAAGAATATTAAGAGCAGCAAAGGAAATCAGAATAATACCTCACTTCTCAATGGCAACTCTAAAAGTCAGAAGATCCTGGACAGATGTAAAGCAGACACTAAGAGACCACAGATGTCAGCCCAGACACTATACCCAGAATAACTTTCAATTACCATAGACAGAGTGCACAAGATATTCCAAGACAAAACCAGATTTAAATAATACCTATCCACAAATCCAGCCCTACAGAAAGCACAAGAAGGAAAACTCCCACATAAGGAAGTTAGGTGTACCCATAAAACACAGGAAATAGATAACCCCACAGCAGTAAATCTCAAAGAAGGGAAATACACACAAACTACCCACCAAAAGATAACAGGAATTAACAACCACTGGTCATTATATCCATTAATGTCAATGGACTCAATTCCGCTATAAAAAGACACAGGCTAAGGGTTGGGGATTTAGCTCAGTGGCAGAGTGCTTGCCTAGCAAGCACAAGGTCCTGGGTTTGATCCTCAGCTCAAAAAAAAAAAAAAAAAAAAAAAAAAAACCCACAGGCTAAAAGAATAGATACAAAAACAGGATCCATCCTTCCGTTGCATACAAAAAACACAGCTCAACTCAAAAACAGACACCACCTCAGAGTAAAAGCCTGAAAAAAGACTTTCCAATCAAATGGACTTAAGAAGCAAGATGGTGTAGCTATCCTATATCTAACAAAACAGACTTCAAGCTAAAATCAATCAAAAGAGATGGGAAGGACATTACATATTCATCACAGGAAAAATGCACCAAGAGGAAGTCTCAATTCTCAGAAATTATGCCCCAAATACAAGAGCATCCACATATGTAAAACAAACAGCACTAAAGCTTAAATTGCACATCAAACCCCACACATTAATAGTGGGAGACTTAAACACCCCACTCTGATCAATGAACAGATTTGCTAGACAGAAACTTAACAGAGAAATAAGGGATCTAACAGATGTTATGACTCAAATGGACTTAATAGATATCTATAGAACATTCCATCCTAACACAAAAGAATATACCTTTTCCTCAGCACCCCAAGGAACCTTCTCTAAAATCATCAACATACTCGTCACACACACAAAAAAATCTTAACAGATACAAAAAAAATTGAAAAAAAACTTCCTGTATTTTATCAGCCGACTGCAGCTTAAAGTTAGAGTTCAACAACAAAAATTATAGAAAGCCTAAAAATCTCATGGAAACTGAATAATGCTCAACTGAATCACCAATGGGTCAAGGAAGAAATAAGGAAAGAAATGAAAGACTTCCTAGAATTCAATGAAAATGAATTTACTACATACCCAAACTTATGGAACACCAAAAAAACAGTGTTAAGAGGAAAATTCATTGCACTAAATGTCCACATGAAGAAGTTGGAGAGAATTCACACTAGTGACCTAACAGAACATGTGAAAGCTCTAGAAAAAAAAAAAAGAAACAAACTCACCCAGGAGGAATAGATGCTAGGAAATAATCAAATTGAGAGCTGAAATCAATAAAACAGAAACAAAAAGAACAATACAAGGAATCAATGACATAAAGAGTTGGTTCTTTGAGAAAAATCAACAAGACAGACAAACCTCTATCCAAACAAAACAAAAGGCAGCGAGAGAACATCCAAATTAACAAAATTAGGAAACGGGAGACATAACAAGAGACAAAGAGGAAATCCAGAGAATCATCAGGTCATACTTCAAAAATCTGTACCTTACAAAACTGGAAAATCTAAAAGAAATGGACAATTTTCTGGGTAGCTACCACATACCAAAGTTAAATCTAGACTAAATAAACTATTTAAATAGACCAATAAACCCTAAGGAAATAGAAACAGTCATTAAAAGTCTCCCAAGCAAAAAAAAAGCCCAGAACCAGATGGTTTCAACGCAGAATTCTACCAGATTTTCAAAGAAGAGCTAATACCAATACTCTTTAAATTGTTCCATACAACAGAAACAGAAGTAATGCTACCAAGCTCCATTTATGAGGCTACAATTACTCTGACTCCCAAACGACACAAAGATGCAACAAAAAAAGAACATTACAGAACAATCAACCTCATGATCATTGATGCAAAAATATTCAATAAAGCCAGACGTTGGTGGCACACGCCTTTAATCCCTGCACTAGGGAGGCAGAGGCAGGCGGATCTTTGCGAGTTCAAGGCCAGCCTGGCTACAGATCAAGATCCAGGAAAGGCCCAAAGCTACACAGAGAAACCCTGTCTTGAAAAACCAAAAAAAAAAAAAAAAAAAAAAAAAAAAAAAAAATTAGCAAATTGACTCTAAGAACACATCAAAACAATTATCCACCTTAATCAAGTAGACTTCATCCCAGGATTGCAAGGATGGTTCAACATAGAAAAATCTGTCAAACATATAAAACAAACTCAAAGAAAAAAACCACATGATCATCTCATTAGATGCTGAAAAGGCCTTTGACAAAATCCAACACCCCTTCATGACAAATGTCTTGGAGAGATCAGGAATACAGGGAACATGCCTAAACATAATAAAGGCAATTTACAGCAACCTGACAGCCAACATCAAAGTAAATGGAGACAAACTCAAAGAGATTACACTAAAATCAGGAACAAGACAAGGCTGCCCACTCTCCCCATATCTATTCATTATAGTACTTGAAGTTCTAGTCAGAACAATAAGACAACATAAGGAGATCAAGGGAATACAAATTGGAAAGGAAGAAGTCAAGCTTTCATATTTGCAGGTGGTATGATAGTACACATAGTGACCCCAAAAATTCTACCAGGGAACTCATACATCTGATAAATACCTTCAGTAATGGAGAGGGATACAAGATTCATTCAAAAACATCAATAGCTCTCCTATATACAAATGATAAATGGGCCAAGAAAGAAATCAGGGAAACATCACCCTTTACAGTAGCCACAAATAATATAAAATACCTTGGGATAACTCTAACTAAGTGAGTGAAAGACCCATGTGACAAGAACTTTAAGTTTCTAAAGAAAAAAATTGAAAAAGATATCAGAAAATGGAAAGATCTCCCATGCTTAGGGATAAGTAGGATTAATACAGTAAAAATGGCAGTCTTACCAAAAGCAATCTACAAATTCAATGCAATCTCCATCAAAATCCCAACACAATTCTTCACAGACCTTGAAAGAACAATACTCAACTTCATATGGAAAAAAAAAAAAAAACCCACAGGATAGCTAAAACAATCCTGTACAATGAAGCAACTTCTGAAGGCATCACCATGTCTGACCTTCAGCTCTATAATAGAGCTATTGTAATAAAAAAAATAGCTTGGTACTGGCAAAAAAAAGACATGTGGAGCAATGGAATCAAATTGAAGACCCTGACATTAATCCACACACCTATGAACACCTGATATTTGACAAAGAAGCCAAAACTGTACAATAGAAAAAAGAAAGCATCTTCAACAAATGGTGCTGGCATAACTAGATGTCAACATGTAGAAGATTGCATATAGATCCATATCTATCACCATGCACAAAACTCAAGTCCAAGTGTATCAAGTGTATCACAACATAAATCCAATTACACTGAACCTAACAGAAGAGAAAGTAGAAAGTAGCCTTAAGCGCATTGGCACAGGAGACCACTTCCTAAATATAACACCAGTAGCACAGACACTGAGAGCAAGAATTAACAAATGGGACCTCCTCAAGTGGAGAACATTCTGTAAGGCAAAGGACATGGTAAACAATACAAAATGACAGCCTACAAAATGGGAAAAGATCTTTACCAACCCCAAATCTGACAGAGGGCTGATCTCCAAAATACATAAAGAACTGAAGAAACTAGACAGCAAAATATCAAACAATCCATTTAAAACATGGGCTACAGAACTAAACATCCTTACTCATCAGGAAAATGCAAATCAAAATGACTCTGATATTCCATCATATATCTGTCAGATTGGCTATGATCAAAAACAGTAATGACAGCTTATGTTACAAGAGGATGTGGAGCAAAGGGAACACTCCTCCACTAGTGGTGGGAGTGCAAACTTGTACAGCCACTTTGGAAATCAGTGTGGAGGTTTCTCAGATAACTGGATATCAATCTTCCTCAAGACCCAGTGATACCACTCTTGGGCATATACCCAAGGAATGCTGAAGAATTCCAGAAGGAAACCTGCATTATTAGTAATATCCAGAATCTCGAAACAACCTAGGTACCCCTCAACCAATGAATGGCTAAAGAAAATGTGGGCACATATACACAATGGAGTACTACTCAGCAGTTAAAAAACAATGACATCTTGAAATTTGCAGACAAATGGATGGAACTAGAAAATATCATCCTGAGTGAGGTAACTCAAACTCAGAAAGACAAACATGGCAAGCACTCACTCATAAGTGGATACTAGATGTAAAGCAAAGGATAACCAGACGACAACCCACAGCTCCAGAGAAGCTAGCTAACAAGGAGGACACTAAGAGGGACACATGGATTGCCCTGGGAAGGTGGAATAGATGAGATCACTATTAGTAAAATGAGGGTGTGGGGGACAATGTAGGGTAAGGTATGTGGAATGAGTACATAAGGAATCAGGATGATCGAGCTGGGTGAGGGAATGAGTGAGAGAGCAATGAAAGAGATACCTTGATAGAGGGAGACATCATGGAGATAAGGAGAAACCTAGTGCTAGGGAAATTGCCAAGAAGACACAAGAATGACCCCAGCTTAGACTACTAGCAATAGTGGAGAGGATGCCTGAGCTGGCTTACCCTAGTAATCAGACTGGTGAATACCTTGTCATCATAGAGTCTTCATAAAGTAACTGATGGAAGCAGATGCAGAGATCCACAGCCAAGCATCAGGCCAAGCTCCAGAAGTCCACTCGAAGAGAGAAAAGAGGGATTCTATGAGCAAGGGGCATCAAAATTTTGATGGGGAAACCTACAGAGACAACCATACCAAGCTAGTGGTAACTCATGAACTTTACACCAACAGCTGTGGAACCTCCATGGGACTGGATTAGGACCCCTGCATAAACAATATAGTTGTATAGCTTGATCTGCTTAATGGGTCCTGTGGCAGTAGGATCAGGATCTATCCCTGATATATGAGCTGGGTTTTTTGGAGCCCATTACCTATGGTAGGACATCTTACACAGCGTTGATTCAAGGGGAGGGGCGTGGACCTGCCTTTACTGAATGTACCAAGCTCTGCAGACTCCCCATGGGAGGCCTTACCTTTTTGTAGGAGGAAATGGAGGATGGTTCAGGGGAAGGCTGGGAGGCCAGACGATGGAAGATAGGGTGATCTGTCATTGGTATATAAAATGAATAAAAAAAATTTAACTAAAAAGAAATGAGAGGTAAGATTGAATTTCAAGGGGGGAAAATGTAGGATGCTTTTCTTTTTATTTAATGGCTTTTTTATTTGAACCTAATTTTGTAATAGAAAAAAAAGTTGTATTTTTTAATTCTACTCTTAACCAGGTATGTTGGTATAAGCCTTTAATTCCAGCACCTGGGAGACAGAGGCAGGAGGATTGCTGAGTTCAGGGTCAGCCTAGTCTACATAATGTGTTCCAGGCCAGACAGGGCTCCATAATGAGACCATCTCAAACAAAACAAAACAAACACCCAACACCAAGAGCAACTTCATTTTGCTAATGTGTTCTTAGGGCTCGAAGGGAATGGCACTAAACCAGTTGTTATTGTGTAGGGAGATGATGAGTACAAAGCAGTGTATGCAAGTATGTGGAGGTAAGACGACCTCTAGTGTCATTCTTTAGGTACCATCAACCTCTGTGTGGGTGTGTAAGGGTCTATGTGCACTTATGTGTGTTTGGGGAGGCTATGTGCACTTGTGTGTGTTTGGGGAGGCTATGTGCACTTGTGTGTGTTTGGGGAGGCTATGTGCACTTGTGTGTGTTTGGGGAGGCTATGTGCACTTGTGTGTGTTTGGGGAGGCTATGTGCACTTGTGTGTGTTGGGGAGGCTATGTGCACTTAAATATGTTTGGGAAGTCTATGTGCACTAGTGTTTGTTTGGGGAGGCTATGTGCACTTATGTGTGTTTGGGGAGGCTATGTGCACCTATGTGTTTGGAGAGGCTATGTGCACTTGTGTGTGTTTGGGGAGGCTATGTTCACCTGTGTGTGTTTGCGGAGGCTATATGAACTTGTGTGTATTTGGGGAGGCTATGTGGGCTTATGTGTGTTTGAGGAGGCTATGTGCACTTGTGTATTGCAGGCATGTGGAAATGTATGTGTCGGGGGTATGTGCACTTCTAGGAGGGCAGGAGCAACTCTACAGCCATCTGAGAAGAGGGAACCCGAACTGAGAAAATGCCTCCATGAGACCAAGGCTGTAAGCAAATATGGGGGACAATTTCTTATTAGTTATAAAAGTGGGAATAATAAATAAAATAATTTTTTTAAAAAAGTGGGAAGACCCAGCCCATTATGAGTCATCCCAAGTTCTATAAGAAAGCAGGCTGAGCAAAAACATGGTAGCAAGCCAGTAAGCAGCACTCCTCCATGGCCTCTGTTTTGGCTCCTCCCTCCAGGTTTCTTCCCCCAGTGCTTTAGATGGTGAACTGTTACATGGAACAGGGAGTGAAATAAACCCTTTCTTCCCCAAGTCACTTTTGGTCGTGGTGTTTCATCACAGCAATATTAACTCTAATGCAGTGAGAAAAGCCTTTCCCTCAAGAGGCAAGAAATTAATTGCTTGCTTGAGGGCATTTAACCCAGGCTGGCCTGAAGCTCATTATGCAGTGATTCTCTTGTCTCCACCTCCAAAGTGCTGATAGCTACCATGCCTGGCTGACTTTTATTTATCTGAAATATATAAAGGTAGAAAGACTAGAGTATAATTCTTTATAGCTGAGCAAGTTTGAGGCACACAGCAAAGTGATTTCCATCGTGCAACCTGAGAAATTGAAGACAGTGATGAAATGTGAATTCAGTTTTCTGTAGTCTTATCTAAAGCCTCTACCCCGCCCCAGTTATATCCGATACTCCCCAACTGATAATGTAAATGCAAGACAGGAAAGCTACATGAATTATCTGGCATGGCTAACCGCGTCCACATTATTATTATTATTATCGTCATCCACCGTTATTATTAAGCACAGTGACCGCTCCTCCAAAAGTACTAAGGATGAACACTGAGGAGTCTCAGAGGACAGGAAAGAGACTGGCAATTCAACCACCTCCTCTCTTAGAAGCGGCTGCAGCTGGCCCCTGCACACAGAACTTCTCACGTCCTTCGCGAGGCATCAAACTCCTCCGGGGGAACTCTCTGGTTAGCCGCCTGCCATTCTCCCTGTCCCTGGCGAGTCCAGGCCTCCAGCCACCACTGAAGATGCAGGCAGAGCAGCCGGCTGCAGCAGTTCCTCCCCTGCCGAGGCGCCTTGCCATGCACTGGTCCTCACATCTCCTCGTTCTCCCCCATCCTCCGCTCTCACCACCCAGCCCAAACCATGACACCGTCCCGACCCGGCTTCTACGAGCGTCTCCATCAACCTCCGATGGGCACCGGTCAGGACGACCAGCGGACAGCAAGCGCACGTGGGGACGATCTGCTTCCGTGAGGAGCGCGGCCGGCCGGCGGCGGACGGACTCAACATGGACCTGCGGCCGACCTCCGCTGCTCCCACCGCCTGGGGCGGGGACCCCGAATGTGGCCGAACTCCAGTCGGGTACCGGGCGACCAGCGACACCTGCCTGAGGACGCCCGCCCAGGCCCAGAGACACAGCCCCGGTGCCTTCATCTTACCTCGCTCTACAGCAGCGGCGGAGGCCTCGCTTTACGGCAGTCGCGGCAACCATCGCAAAGCAGCGGAAGCTTCGCTTTACGGCAGTCTTGGCAACCATTCCAAAGGCGGAGCTCGTTTTCAACGCGCGCGCAAGGGCCTCACAGGCTGGCCCAGGTGAGTGTCTGTGGTGGCCTGCGACCTTCCGTGTTTTCTGCCACTTCGCTGTCCCACGTTCTCGGAGCCCTGCTGTTGGCCTGGCCTTTAGAAAGCCGCAGGCAGCCAGCCCTTCAGCAGCACCGAGGCTGCCAGAGAGTTTAGAAAAACCTCAGAGAGCAAAGCAGAACTGTCTCCCCTGGTGTGCTGGTTCACCAGACAGTGCAGAGCCTGGGCTACATGCAAACTTCAGGTGGATAAGGATTCCTTTTGCTTTGCTTGCTTGCTTGCTGCCTCCCTCCCTCTTTCCCTCCTTCCTATCTTCTTCCCTTCTCTGTCTCTGTCTCCCACCCCCTGGTTTGTAAACGCATGTACTAAGCAAACAGATTCAGAATAACTCCTTGGATTCTGCCTTGGATACCGTTACTTGCCATTTAGATACCATTGCTTCCGATTGGGCATAGAGTGGGAAAGATCACTAGGTAGTGATGTATAAGCTCATGAGGTTGAGCTGCCTAGTTGACATTTAGGTCTGTAAGATGCTGTCTTCCAGATTAGGACTCGAAACAAACATAGACAGTTCTGGAACTGGCATCTCTTGCTTTTAATGGTGTAAAGAGTTATTGGTAAGTATTAGATGTAGATTTTGATAGGAGTTTCTGAAAATTACAAAGCACTAGACACAGTATTGTAGTTTTAAGTCCTCTCTACAAAATTTATTAAGAGCCCATAGAAAAAGATGAAATAATTTACCCTCCACATCCAGTTCTGTATTATGTAACTCAAGCTGGCCTTAAACTCTCCATGTAGCCTAGGGTGGCCTTCAACGGTTCCTAGTGCTTCCACATCTCAAGTGCTGGGATTACAAGTTTGCACTGCCATGCTTGGCTTAAAGAGAATTTTTTTTGAAAACTGTAATGGGATGTGACCCTTCCAAAAAGTCACTATTAAGCCTGGCATGCGTATGACTCAAGCATTCTGGACTTCAAGGCAGAAGGGTCAAGAGTCAGACTTTGTCTTTTAAGGAAAAAATAACTTAAAATTGATGCATCCTGTAGTGTTAAGAGGTGATTTTAAAAAAAATGAACAGTGTTTATTATGCTAAACAATGTATGGGATTCTAAGTAGGAAGACCTCTCAGGTTTTTATAAGTGAATGCTTTCAAATGCATAGCTGTAAGTTTTGTAGCTCCGAAGGGAAAAGCTTCCCCAATGCAAGTGTTATAGCTCTGTTCCAGCAGTCAGTGGAAGATTTCCCCAGCAGAAGAGTTACAGCTCTGCTCCAGCAGAGGTGGGGGTGATGTTTTCAAAGCAGAAGAGTTACAGTTCTCCTTTTCTTTTATTATTTATACGAAGGATCAGTTCAGATTATACATAGTATTGTTGATGGTTTGATTCCAAAAATGAGACAATGAATGTAAGTCAGTGTCTCATTTTAAAATATTCAGAACAGAACACACACACACACACACACACACACACACACACACACACACACACATCCATTGGCAGAATGTCTTCTATTAATACAAACATTGTGGTCGTGCCATAAATTTAAAAGCACATTAATTCTAGAGCTACTCTTATAACCCATTTCAGTCCCAGCTTGTTCATGTTTCTTCCTGGTTCAATGTCTCCATACTCAGCATCACTAATGGCATTTCCTTTCTCTCCTGCAATACTACGTCCTAGCCACTGGGTGGCATGCCGTTCACTTTGAAGAATCCATAATATATATATCCATGAATAGTGCATAATATAAAGTCTCATATTAAAGGGACTGATTGCACTTCTAAACTTTAGTATGCTAGATAGGCATTTTGTCTAAACTTAATAGCCATTTAATAACTGCCTTCTATGAATTATATTATAACACATGACACATAAACACATGTACTTTGAATTTAACCTTTTTAATGTTCAGAATTATAAAGGACAGTTAACTAGAGAATGCTGGTCACACTCAACATACCTACCACTTCCAATCAGCACAATGACGTTTCAGTGATTAAGTTGGTCTGAGAATCCACTTAACTCTACCAAATATGTATTTGGTAATACATTTGGTGTTATGTCTGGGAAAATAAGACCTTGCCCCTTATTTCCCACGCTTGAAATGAAAATCTTTTTCTCTAAGTATCAGTACCATTCATACTTTATTATTATTATTATGGTCCAGCCTTAATAATCTTCTTCCCAGGGAACCAGAAGAAAAGCTATGAACAGCAAGAATTATTTTCAGGAAAAGAATCTAATTACACCGAGCTGTTAGGTCATACTTTATTCCTCTATGATAAAATTCTGTCTCCTCAGCTTCAGTTCTTTTCTCATGCCTAGCTCCTCTCTTGCCTGATTTCTCTCTGCATTCATCTGCTGTCCCCTCTAAGTTCTATCTTAATTCTCTCATCTTAATTCTGCCCCATCTTGGTCTTTCTCATCTCATTCTTACCCATCTTGTTCTCCTCTATCTGGCTCTTCCTCATCTTCCATCTCATTCTTCTAGTTCTCCATCTAGTTCTCCAGTTAAAATCCTCTCCAGTCAAAATCCTTCCTCAATCTTTGAGTTTTACAGTTATATACCCATGCAATAGCAGTGCTCTAGCTAAAGCAAGGTCACCAGGCTTGAGTTCTTACAGGGTCATAAAGGCAGACAAGAGTTTTCCTCAGGCAGTGACCATCAGGCTTTCTTTTACAACCCAAAAGGGAAGAGGTAAAGGAGGTCAACTAAGAGCTAATATTGGTTAATATATCAGAAAAAAAATTTATGTGCCAAAGTACATTCCTATAGGTGGTTAGGTAAATGTTAGGAGTCTATAATGTTAGTATAAATACCACCAAGGCTGTATAGGAAAGGAGGGTCCAAGCTTAATTTGCCTTAATTCAGGAGATCCTTTGGCCTTGGAACTTGATAGGCATTTCCGATAAAATACACTGTTATGAATTCTTGAAAGCATATATATCATATAAGGAAATCATTGCAGGAATTGGATAATATATATACAAAAGCTAAAATATCACCAAGACTTGTTAAGCCATGGCTTGACCTTCAGAAAAGACCTTGACCTTTCCAAATAGTAGCTTTTGAGATAGTAGCTGAATTCCATTACATTTTCCTATGGATTGCAGCACATACTTCCAGTAAATATAAACTACTGGACTAAAAATAGTCTCCAAGTGCAAACTTACCTAAGAAAAACCTGAGGTCACCAAAGGGAAGGATCTCATTTCATCAAAGCTGAACTGCCAGTCAGTCACCAGTGTGGTAGATGCCAGTTCTCCATGGTTCACCACACTCTTAGCAATCTACCTCTGCTCAAGAGTAATAGGGACCATTAAATTCATAGGTCGTTCAAATTGGAACATGGACCTAGACACTTGAAGAAAATAAAAGTATTTTTGGGCCCAAAAGATGGCTCAGTGAGTAAAAGTCCTGGATGCACAAACTGATGACCTAATTTTAGTTCACGGAACCCACAGGGGCAGAAAAGTATCAACTCCCACAAGAAGTTGTCCTCTAACTTACCACGGCTGCCTTATCAAGCAGGTGCCTGTGTGTGAATGCCCCCCCACATATAACAACAATAATAATGTGTGGTTTGAATAAAAATGGCCCCTCAAAGGCTCATAGAAAGTAACACTTAGGAGGGGTGGCCTAGGTAGAGTAGATGTGGCCTTGTTGGAGGAAGTATGTCACTGGAGGTGGGCTTTGAGGTCTCAGATGCTCAAGCCAGGCCCAGAGTCACTCTCTCTTCCTGCTGTGCGCTGATCCAGTTGTAGAACTCTCAGCTACCTCTCCAGCACTATGTTTGCCTGTGTGCCACCATGCTTCCCGATATGACAACAATGGCATACACCTCTGATCTGTAAGCAGACCCCAATTAAATGTTTTCCTTTATAGGAGCTGCTGTGGTCATGGTGTTTCTTTACAGCAATATAGCTTTGTCTAAGACAACTAATCATGATGATGATGATGATGATGATACATAAGATAAAATAAATCTTTAAGAAATTTTGATAATAAGTCATTCTGGGAAGGCTAAGCAAAGTGAGGAAGTTACTGAACCCCATGAAACTGAGGACAAGTTGAACATCAGATCCAAGAAGGAAAAAAGCAGGACATTTCTTAGTCCAATAACAGTGAGGGTCAGGGCCTTCTTTCAGCTACTGACCATACTCAGTGCCAACATCCCTCATCCTGTGCTCCTACCCCATTCAACATTTCCAGGAGACATAGCCTGCCTGGAATTAGGAAGAAAGATGTCCTTTCCTGGTTCATATGCTCTTGTGTGGAGGCTGGATCACATGGTTAAGATACAGACACTGCTATATATCTGAGGGATCAAAATCAGAACTTCTGATTTGGCAGTAAGTGTCTTTCCCCCACTGAACCCTCTCATCAGCCCATCACCTAAGAGCTTTTAAGCATACTAAGATTGTGCCTACACACACACACACACACACACACACACACACACACACACACACACACACCAGAGCACAGGCACAGGCACCACACACTTCATCCTTTGTCTGCTGTATTCTCAGCGCTTCACCACACTTAGTAATATTTACTATTTATCATGTCTTACATCTCTTCTATATCCCTCAGTACCACATTAAATAGATGTCCATCAAATGTTGCTTGATTAGTGTATGATTAAAAAATCAATCTCTAGGTATTTCTCTCTGAAGGTCCCAGGATTTGAGACAATAAATTCATAAATACATTGTACCTTGGTGAATAAGAGCAAATGACTCTGAGGTTGTATTCACCCAGATTGACATTTCTTGTCCATTCATTTGGAGGATGCCAGGCAAATTCCTAGCCTTCTCTCTGCTTCAGTTACCTTGTTTGTAAAATGGCTGCAATGCTGGAACTGTTGAAATCAAATTAGAAGGAAAAACAGGTAAGGTATTTAGGATCACAAGCAGCACATAGCATAGTATTAATAGATTTTTGTTGTAGTTGATTATATTATTGTTACAACTGCATTCTAGTTCCCTTGTCTGTGAGGGTTCTAGAAACCCTTCAAGTTCATGTGACCAGCAGTTCTGCATAGGTGGAAAGAATACACTTCTCTTCTCAGAGCTTGGCTTAGTCATGTTAGTTGTACAAATTTTAAAACTATTTATCCATTTATTTTTTTCAAGATAGGTCTTTATGTAGCCCCTGGCTGTCCTAGAACTAGCTCTGTAGATCAGGCTGGCCTAGATAAAATTAATTTTTAAACAAACTAGCATGTAGAATTGATCTTTTATACTATTTATTGTTTCATTAATTTCTTTGACTTGTTTCCTTCAATTCCTCAGAAAACCTCACTGATCATTTATACTTATCTCCATGTGAATCCTTAAGTTATACAAGTATTAAAAAATATTTATCTTTACGTGTATGTGTCTGTATGGATGTATATGCACGTGTGTGTGGGTGGCCACAGAATCTAGAAGGGGTCAGATGCCCTGATGATGAAGTTATAGGTGGTTGTGTGCCACCCAATGGAAACTGAACTCATGTCCTTCTCTGGAAGAGCAGCAAGTGCCCTTAACTACCAGGCATGTCTCCAGACCTCAGTTTTAGGCAAGGCTATATATACATTTATAATTACTTCTTTATATCCTGTAAGTTTCAGTATGTTGTATATACATTATCTCAGTACAAAGTATATTATATTTTCTATTATAATTTCCCTTTGACTCATTATAATAGGGAATATTTAAAATTTTCCAGTTTTAAAAAATATTTTTAAATTGGCTTCTTTGTCTCTTTTCTTTTCGTGTGTGTGTGTCTGAATTCTGGTCTACTTGACTGCATGTTAAGTGCCTTAACCACTGGACCATTTCCCCATTATCCCTTCTGGCTTCTTTAATATGTCTTTGTGTATAGATCTGTGAGGCCTAAACTTTCTTAGCCTTTCTGTATTTGTAAATGTCATTATTTTCATCTCACTCCTGAGCATGACTTAATTACATGTGATGTGAAAAGGTGACAGTTTTTAGAAGCCTCTGGTGAATCATCTTCTGGCCTGTGTGACTGCTAAGGTACACCTGGTGCTCTTTTGTTAAGCCTCAAACTTTCAGTCTTCCCAACCTAGCCTCCTAAGTGTGGGATTACAGACAGGATCTACTATAATCAGTTACTAATCCTCTTTGTTTGTTTCATATTTCATTCTCATATTAATATATATAATAATGGGCCTCATTGTGACATTTTTATACTTTTCATTGTCAAATTTGTGTATGTTTAACAATCTTGCTCTTATACACTCATCTAAGAATTAGACTCAACTCTTGAAAAACAAAGTTACAGTATACTGCCTAGTATCTTTTTTAAAATTATCAGCTGAGCTGTGGTGGTGCACAACTTTAATCTCAACACTTGAGAAGCAGAGGAAGGTTGATCTCCAGGTTCGAGGCCATCTTGGTCTACATAGTGAGTTCCCGGATAGCCAGGGCTACATAGAGAAATCCTGTCTCAAAAAACTAAAAAATAAACACACTACCACCACCAACAACAACAACAAAAAACCCAAACCTAAAACAAACTATTAACACCTGTGGATAAGTCTTTTCTTGAAAATGTCTCAGTCTCTCAGATAGTTACAAGTTAGCATGCTACAGAATTATGTTTAAATAACAAAATATATAAATTTAAAAAATAAAATTTTTACTTCACATACAAGTTTTATAGTAAAATCTTCTCTTTAGAAATCAAAGCTCACTGTAGAAGAAACTGCCTCTTCAAGTTTCCCCTTCAGTCCTTCCATTTACATCTGCTGCTGCTGACTAGCTATCTGGAGATTCAATTAAGGAGACCTATGATATAATCGGTATGTTATAAAATATGAAGGTAGAAATAGAGCAGGGAATGAGATCATTTTAGAAAAGCCAATGCTTCAAAATACTCACTTAAAGATATAACTCAATCTGCCTTTTAGCTTTGCAGCTGTAAGAACTGAGAGACAAATGTGTTTTTTGAGAGCCGTAACCATAGGAGCAGAGCATCAGCCTCTGAAGCTGGGAGTCCACCAGGGACAACTCCACTTTTAAGTCTAACTTGGTGAGGGGCAGAGTGACTGGAAGTAACCAGCATGACTCATCTTTATTGTTCCAATTGTCCAAAGATGCTGGGCTGGACCAACTCATTCTCTGAGTGTCACCTGTCATCCTTACTAAACAGTAGAGAGCTGACTCGGTGTCAGGCAGCACTCAGGTCTCACTCAGCCTGCCAGTTTATCAAGACTGACTATATCTGTCACTTAGGACAGACACATTAGCAAAGTCCTCTAAAAACCATGAAAGAAAGACCTCAGGGAGGGGAGATCTATGGAAACTAGGAAGGATGGCAGATCATTTCTACAGAGATACTAAATCTTACAGTGAAGGCAACTCACTGCCTTTGACTCAGCAGAGCTGGGACATGTAATGATGGATGGCAGCCTGGAAACACTAGTGTCATTTTTACAACCCTAAACTAAACTCCAGGGTCAAAAGTCAGGAAGTCTAATGTAATGTGGTACTCAGGATTGACTCTTGGAACAGAAAGAAATCACAAGAAAAAAAAAAAAAGCCTAGGAAGTATCAAGTATGGAGTTTCAACTTGATCTTTACTTTCTATAACATAAAAACAACAAAGTGTGTAAATACAACCTAGATTACCTCAAAATGGGAAACTATTTTGTAAAAAGGACACCAAAGGTACTGGACATAAAGACTGATACACAGAATTACACCAAAACTAAGAAATTTCAGTGAGCAAGCTACCATTAGGAGCGAAAAGAATAAAGGACAAATTGGAAGAAGATGTTTTCAATATATAGAAGCTATAGTTTATGAGAAAGGGACAGATACCTCAAACAGAGGAAAACCAGTAAGATATTTAAAAGGTTCCTCACAAAACAGAACATCTAAATGGTCAATAAATATGAAAAAGTGGAAATTAAATCTGCAGTATAGTAACAACAAGTACTTAACCAAAACAGTTAAAAATTAACGAGAATATCCAGTGCTGACAACAATATGCAGGAAATGGGAAGTATTATAACACAGTGATGTCAGTGTAAAGCACAGTGGAGAACAATCCCCAAGCAAGATCCTTAAGAAGAAATGTATCATTCCTATGACCAAGCAACACCTTTTAAGCATATATGTGCTAAAGAAAACCAGTGCTGTATGTCTGCGTCTCAACACCAAACCTTGGCAAGTACCGTACATCAGCACTCCTTGGCATCACCTCTATACTTCATTACAGGTCTCTTTCTTAGGGTCCACTCAAGGTAACTCACTAACAATTCCCCACGCAACAGCATTCATTTAAACTGTGCTCGCTCAACCCTTACTTGGCACTCTCCCTACCCACTCTGTTACACTTCATCCCTCTGTCAGTGTGAAGTATAAATCTGCAATCTTCCCTGTAATATCTGGGAGACTTCAACACACTAATAATGTTTTCCCCTCATTGCTACACGATACTGAACCTTGCTAATCAGAGTTCTAGGAATTAGAAAGAGTTGAAACCTATTATGTCCCAAGTCCTAAACCAGATGACTTTGCAGTATGTAATCTAAGCAGTGGTGCATTCTGGGAGGGCACAGTGTTAATTTCTCCTCATAGAGGAGAAATCTGAAGCTCAAAAACTCAGGGCACACAAAATGCACATTTTAGACTTGAATCCAGGCCTAACAGATTTCCTGGAGCTACTATCCTAAAATCATACTCAAATAAAGTTTAGATATATAGTGGTTCTTAATCTTTTTTATCCTGTGACCCTTTAATACAATTCCCAATACTGTGCTGACCTCAACCATGAAATTTTATTGCTACTTCAATACTTAAATGTTGCTACTGTTATGAATTGTAATGTAAATATCTGATATTCACGATGACCTTAGGGAACCCCTGTCAAAGGGTTATCTCACCTCTATAGGGCTTGTGACCCACAGGTTGAGAACCTCTGATATAGAAGTTTCACCTAGTGCTTAACTAATATTTAAAATGATATAATCTAAAGCACTGTAAAATTTCATAACTGAATTTTGAAGTGTAGACTAAATGTAGGGGGAGATCTGTGCCTGGTAAGACTAAAGAGTCTTTGGAATAGTTGCCAGTTAATAACTCTGGTAACTCATCAATAGCTGATCTTGTTTTATGATAGATATCTTGTATTAATGAGAAGCCATGGGGGGGGGGAATGACTCAAAGAAACGATCAAGTTTCACGATGACCATAATTACAATGTGAAATTCAGTAACCTAACAATATCAATTACTGCTGGTAACTGTCAATAAAAATTTAATAAACTTTTGGGATGACAATCTGGCAACATATATTATAACCATATTAATTTATTTCTCCATCCATATTCATTAATTCAAGAGCTACTAAGTGAGCTTGGGGCTTGGCTCCGGGGGATACTACAGAATAAATGGGACATAATTACTTAATAGACATGAAACTTCTTTGTATTATATATAACATGACCCTACTTCTTTGTGCTTTATTTTTTTACTAATGTATATTACTTAATGTACATATGAACACAGTCCATTCATACAACATGCACTAATCACATTTAGCCTCCTTTTCACACTATTAGGGTATAATCACTCTTCCACATTTATGACAAATTATTTTTTTAGGTTAGAAATGTTATTTATTCATAAAAGTTTAATTTAGATTATTTTCTAAAAGTTTAAGTGTTTGCTTCAACTTAAAATCATGTCAGGGTTAGTTCTACTGCCACATAACTTCATCAGTTACAAGCAGATGCAAACAAATCTGCTTTTGTAAAAAAAAAAAACATGGAACATTATAGTTTTTAATGAAATTAATTGAAGCACAGTAGGTGGTTTAAGGCTCACAGGGAATCAGTAGCTCAAAAAATAATGGAAACGGGTTTTCACAATGCCAGTCATCAGTACTATATTTAAAGGTCAGAAGTCATCTTCATACATATTATTTCTATAGCATCACTTAAGTCACTAGTTGTAATGACTTAATAAACAAGTAATCCTCCTTTATAGTCCTGGAATATGGACTATCATATTCTAGACACTCGCAAAAACTAAAGGCACTCCAAAAGTTAAAGTAGATAAATGTGCAAGAATATTTTGCTCATTAAATAATTTCTTATTAAACGTTAGCTATTGTATATTTTGTTTATTAAATAAGTTATTATATTTTGTTTGTCAGTAAAATGGAGAAACAGGTGAAGAATAACTGCCTTAAAAGTTAAGTTGGAAATTTTTAAAATTAAAAATTGGAATAATCAGAATAGTAAAGCAATTATATAAATCTATCATTAGAGTTTCTCCGTATTTCTCCTAAGACTACCTAACCAACTCTGCTATTTTAAACCATGCTTCCTTGTTGTATTTGGACAAGAACCTCAACTGTATATTGTACACAGTTCTGTAATTTTGCTTTTTGCTTACAGAACATGCTGCATCTATTTTATGGTCAAGATTATGATCACAATGAGAACAGAAACTAAAATACATTTATAGCAGTATTCTTAGTATAGAGCAAAAATAAAGTAATAACTAAAAAATGAAATGAAGTAATAAATTACATAGACTTACATTGGTTTGGAGTGTAGTCTACAAAGGATGAGTCAAAATTCCTTGAACATCTATCCAAAGAGCAAAGATATTGCAAGGACCCAACACTACTTACCAAATACATAAAAGATCACCTGTTATAGGACATTTGATCACAGTGTCAACCCTGAGTTTGTGTTAATAAAACCTTGGGTCAAGAGATGAAACTAGCAACTAGTTGACAGGAAGTAGCCATAGAGAGCTAGAGGGAGTCTGGAAAACTGATAGAGACACACACAGGAAGTAGTAGGGAGGGATTTTGAGTCTGGTGATCTTTTTGGCTTGGGATGGCAGAAGAGAAGTTCTCTTGGTGGGTCGCTGGCTAAGGAGGAAGGTCAGCTAGTTGCTTCTCAGCCTCTCTGAACTAGCAGGTTTTCACCCCAGTATCTGACTCCCTAGTCTTTATTTGTAAAATAGATCTACAGAGACTTAGTTCGGCAGAGGTGGGTCCAGCAGGATGCACAATCCCGCTGGACCGCAGCCTGAGCAGCAGGGCAGTGATTGTGGAAGCAGTCAGTAGCTGAAACAGCAGCAGATTCAGGTGCAGCCGCTGTGCCGATGGTTAAAACAATTCCCTTGGGGAGATAGCAGTAGCTGTATGACCTCAACAGTGTTTTCATGAAGGGAGGATTAAGAATATGAGAGTGAGCTTGGTGACACCAAGAGTATACAGAAAAGAAAAGTGGGTTCTTACTGGAAAGTAGGGAGAAGGTCTGTGAAATGCCATTTTCTAAGGACCCCACAGTCACGGCAAATGTGAACTCAGAGCAGCTGTGCTACTGGCCCCAGGCTATATAAGTGAGGCCCACTCGTCAGTCAGCTATGAACAGGGAAGGGAAATCACAAGGCCCAACCATTTAAAGATTCCAGGAGATGAGGAGACATAGTATGCAGTTGTGTACCCATCAGAGAGTCCACCAGGTTCTCACTGGCATGGCCACAAGGAGCGCCATAGGCCCTAGTTAAATCTCTGCAGGACACTACACAAAGTCATGAATATGGGAAAGCTGTAGGGAAGGGGGGCTGACAGACAGGGATGGAAATTAAGACAGTAACCAGAGAGCGTTGAGCTGGGGAAAGAGTAACCAGAATGCATTATATACATGTATGAAATTGTCAAAGAACAAAATTTATTTTAAAAGGAGGGGAAGAGAAGAAGGAGACCATGGGCTCTGAAAATGACACAGCCTAGCTCTGGGTCTCAGCTCTGTGTTATTCTCCAGTAGATAAAGGCAGCAGTATTCAAATCTCCATTACAAAGTTCCAAGAGGGTTAAACAAGAAGGTACACATAAAAATGTGGCATAGTAGCTGCATACAGTAAGTATCCCATAAACAGTAGCTCCCATGGTTATCTCTAGAACACCTAGCTTCTATTCATACATTGATTCAGATGAATTATGCAAAAAAAATTCAATCAAATAGCTGTGGGAACTGAGAAGTTGTGAAATAAAAAGTTCTTTCATTTTTTTTTTTTTGAGGACCTCCTTATTTCCATAGTGACTGGACCAATTTACAGTCCCACCAGCAGTGTATCAGCATTCCTGTCCATGGTCAGCCCTGACCTGCTGAAGGGTTCTTGGAAGGAGGAGAGAGGGATGAGGAAGTATTAGATAAAAATATAGTCAGAGATTATGAGAAAGACAGAGACACAGGATAGCTTCAGGAGGGCTGTGGGTCAACACCCAGCCTCCTTGAGTTTTCATCTAATGGGCTTCTTATATACTAGCAAGGGAAGAGGCAAAAGACCTCCCCTTTCAGGATCAAAGTGCAAAGTATCAACAAGTATAAACCCTTCAAAATATCTGATAACCACACCCCTGGCCAAATCATTCTACTATGCAGTCCTGCAGGGTAAAGCAAGCTCAGATTCTCTGATCTTAAGTAAGGCCTTACTAAGGAGCCTCTGTGGGCACACATAGATTCCCTTTTGCCTGCATACTTGCCAGCATTCTGTTTTCCTAATGATAGTCATTCTGACTGGAGTGAGATGGAATAACAATGTTTTAATTTACACTTTTTTGGTATCTATCAGTCATTTGTACTTCATCTTTTGAGACCTGTCTTTTCATTTCATTCACCCATTTACTGACAGAGTTGTTTGGGTTTTAGTATTTAGCTCATTGAATTCTTAATATATTGTAAATATTTTGTCCCATGTACAGAAGCAAAGTTTTTTTCTTCTTCCCATTCTATAGGCTATTACTCAACAGTTTGTTTATTCAAAGCTTTTACACTTCATGCAGTTCTACTGTTATCAAGTCTTGGATTTGGAGCTGCTTCTATACAACCCCCCTTCTGGGTGTACACTCAAAGCATTCTTGGTCAAACACACTAAACAAACATGTGCACATTATGTTCACTGCAGCATTACCCTCAATTGCCAATCTATGGACTCAGACTTAATGACTGACAACAGCTGAATAGATAAAGAATTGTGGTATATGCACACATAATGGAGTTTCTGACAATAGTTGAAGAGATAAAGAGTTGTGGTATGTGCACACATAATGGAGTTTCTGATAACAGTTTAATAGATAAAGAGTTGTGGTATATACACAAAATGGAGTTTCTGACAACAGTTGAATAAAGAGTTGTGTTATATATACACATAATGTAGATTCATTCAGTCATAAAGAAACATGAAATTGGGTCCTTTACTGGAAAATGGCCAAGTAGAGATCATCATATGAAGTGAAATTAACCAGACTCATGAAGACAAATTAATATATTAACCCTCATTTGTGGATACTAGATTTTATATGGGCACATAAAATTCATAGATGTGTGTGGTAGTTTGAATGTAATTGGTCCCCATAAATCATACGGAGTGGTACTATTAGGAGGTGTGGCTTTGTTGGAGAGGGTATGGCCTTGTTGGAGGAAGTGTGTCACTGTAGGGGCAGACTTTGAGGTTTCCTATGCTCACGACACTGCTCAGTGTCTCAGTTGACTTCCTGTTGTCTAAAAGATGTAGGACTCTTAGCTGCTTCACCAGTACAATGTCTGCCTGCATGCCTCCATGCTCCCCACCATGATAATGGACTGAATCTCTGAAACTGTAAGTCAGCCACCCCAATTAAATGTTTTCTTTATAAGAACTGCTGTGGTCATGGTGTCTCTTCAAAACAATAGAAAACCTAAGAGAGAAGTTGGTACCAGAAGTGGGGTATTGCTATGATAGACTTGACCATGTTTGTGTTTGGAGGAATCTGGACTTTGGTACTTAGGGCTATGAAAGCATTAGAATGCTTTAAGCACTGCTTAATGAGCCATACTATAGGAGCAAGGAAGAGAGTGGTGAGGAATTGTGGGGATCAAGAGGTTTCAGGGGATAATTTTAGTAAGTTGCCTAGAGATCATTCTTGTGATATTTTGGTTAAGAAGAGTGGTTGCCTTTGCCCTTTTCTGTCTGAGGCTAATGTGAATAGCTATGACTAATTCCGTTTGCAGAGGAGCTATCAAAATAACCTAGTATAGACTGTTGTGTGGTTATGAGTGGTAACTCTAATCAAGAATTATAATGAAAAGGAGCAAGGTGAGCAGGGTAAATTATAAAATGTTAATTTTGAGGAGAAAAAGAGTACCAGTGTAGGGAAAAGGGGTTGGCTAAAGAAACCCACCCTGACCCTGGAGCGCAGACCCATGGAAACACAGCTTGGATCTGGGACCTGAGCCAGAGGAAGAAATACTTCATCCCCAAACCCAGAATCTAAAAAACATGCCCAGACTCTGAAACCAGTTACAAAGAAACACTCTTTGTTCCTAGAATCAAAGCCAGTGAAAGAAATACATCCTGGCCTTGAAATTAGAGTAAAAAAGCTAAGAAAGGTCATTGAAAAACCATAGTTTGGCTCTGAGATCAGGGCCATCTCTGCCCTTAACCCACAAAACTAACCAATCCCTGAGCAGAAAAATCTAACCAATCCCTGGTTAACTCTGCCATCAAGAGATCCTACATAAACAACCCTGCCTGGTCATTTGTGGGCTGTTCTCTTCACCCTGGTAGAGGCAGCCACTCTCCTCTTTCCCAAATAAATCTCCTTCTCAAAAGAGTCTTGGGTGTGAAGATCTTCATTGTCTGCTAAGAGAAGAAGATTGCTAAGATGTCCCATTGTGGACTGAGCAGAGAGACCTTGCTGAGATGTCCTTCAGGGGACTGAGCAAGGGGGTGGGGCTGAACAGAAGAACCTTGCAGAGATGACCCTTAGGCGGCTGAGCAAGGGGAAGCAGAAAAAGTAACTTTTCACTGGAGCTGAAGGAGATTGCCACATTTCTGCAGGGATTTCCCCTTTAGCAGAGTGAAGCAAAATAAGCAACATCTCCTCAGGCCAGAGAAGAAGCAGAGCTCTGCAGGGAAGCCCCCTTAAGTGGAAGCTGAGCAAAGTTCAGCTGTAGCAGCTCTCCAGGAGAGGAGCAGGATTGTCATATCCTGCAGGGAGACCATCTCCCATCACCCAGGTATAGCCTGACTCCTGAAGTCAGAGTACCGTTCCCTGCTGAGCTGTCCTAGCAGCTCTAGGCCTGACTCTCCTGAGCAGTCAGGATACCTTTCCAGAGATGGCTGTCCCATTGCAGCTCCAGCTGTCAGAGCTGTCCTAGCAGCTTGAGGTATCCAGGGTATCTTTCCCTCTAGAGCTCAGCTGTCCCACTGCAGCTCCAGTTGCCACAACTGTCCTAACAGCTCAGGGTGTCCCCTAACTCCTGAACAGTTACATAACTTCACCCCAGAGTTGCAACATAGTTGCTTACAACCAGGAAGTGGATTGGAGCTAAGTCCTATGTTCAAGGAGATAAATGAAGTAAGAAATGGAATGTAGGGAGCGGTGACTCAGGGCAAGATCCCACCCAGGTAAGGTCCCAACTTGTGAAGAGGAACTAAAAAAAAGTTTAGAACTAGGTATGGTGGGGGACACATTTAATCTCAGCATTAGGAAGGCAGAGGCTGGCAGATCTTTGAGTTTGAGGCCAGGTTGGTCTACATAGCAAGTTTCAAGACAGCTAAATTAGGCAATGAAGGACTTCTAGAAAGCTGGTAAAGATGTAAATGAATGAGAGGAACAGTTCCAGCCCCAGCAAGGAGCAGATATGGCAGCTTTGGCCATGTGGTGGCTTTAGAGTTAAGGATAGCAAAAACAGGTTATGGAATTTGCCTCCTCTGCTAAAGAAAGCCTCTGAGGTCAGGCATGTATCAGGGGTATTCCTGAATGGAGCCCTACAGAGAACATTGTGTGAAGCTGTGAAGTTGAAGCCTGGATTGCCTTGAAGCACCCAACATGTTAGAGATACCAGACTCATGGTATGGGATACTTGCCAAAGATAGCTGGTAATGGAGTGGATCAAGCCCAAGAGAGAGAAATGTGTTACAGTCAACAAAGCTGAACAGTGCTGGAGATCTGAAGAGCATTTTGACATCAAATACGGAGATGAAGAGTTTGGAGTTTACCCAGCTGAGTTTTGGTCTTGCTTTGGTCCAGTAATTTCCTCATTATACTCCCTTCCCTATGTTTTGGAATGGTCATGTATACCCTGTGCCATTATATGTTGGAAGTAAGTGATCTGGTTTTTTATTTTGATTTTATACAGGATTATAGTTAAGAGACTGCATGAATCTCAGAAGAGACTTTCAACTTTAAACATTAATGAGACATGAGAGAATATGAGGACTTTTGAAGTTGGACTAAAATAGATTTTGCGTTACAATATTGTTACAAGCTTATAGGCGCTACGGAGTAGAATATGGTAGTTTGAATGTAATTGGCCCCATAATCTCATATGGAGTGGTACTATTTGGAGGTGTAGCTTTGTTGGGGTGAGTATTGCCTTGTTGGAGGAAATGTGTCATTGTGGTGGTAGGCTTTGAGGTTTCCTATGCTCAGGAGACCACCCAGTGTCTCGGTTGACTTCCTGTTGCCTGATCTCAGCTTCAGCACCACATCTGCCTGCATACTGCCATGCTCCTGCCATGCTCCCCACTATGCCACGATTATAATGGACTGAATCTCTGAAACTGTAATTGAGCCACCCCAAGGAAAATGTCTTCCTTTGTAAGAGTTGCCATGGTCATGGTGTCTCTTCACAGCGAGAGAAACCCTAACTAAGACAATGTGTGAAAAATGATTAGAAGCAGGACTGAGAGAAGGAAGGGACTAAGGGGAACAAGGAAAAAGAGGAGGTTATGGGGGATATCAAAGTACACGTTTGAAACAAAAGGCCTTTATGAAACCCATTACCATGTACAATGAATATATGGTAATAAAAACTTATAAAGGAAAAACTTCCCACATGAACTTTGGGCTAAGACAGCTTTACCTGTACACTTCACTGAATATGTTAGAAAGCAATAATGCTAATTATGTACAAACTCTGTGAGAAAATTAAAGAGATTAAACCTTCCCTTATACTACCCCTCAGGAAAACAAAAACAAAAACTTCTTATATTATCATGACTTTTTATTACTGGTGATCTGGACTCTATGGATGAAAAGCAAATATGAAAAACACAGACAACTTTTGAAAATTAAGCAGATAAAGAACATATATCTTTAAAAGATACAACAGCAGAAAAATGAAAGACTAATGGGAACTAAGAAGTAAAAGACTGAATGATACCCAGGAAGAAAATGCTCACCAAGGGGGTAACTCCTCAAGTCAGTATGTGTTGAAGGGACTGTGATCTGTGCTAGTCCAGCACCTGATGAAAAACTGCAGCAGTAGAGATAATCTAGATGTGGGAATAGAAGTAGTATTTACCAGCAACACGTACTATAGGTTGCCAGACACTGTTCTAATACTTCACAAGATTCAACTAATTTATACTATTAACTCAAGTGTTTAGACCAGGGTCAAACTATTCGGAGGTGAAATCATGGCACTGTTATTAATGGTCCACGGCCTTAGACAGTCACTGCCCATCAGTGTGTTTTAGCTTCCCCAAGCCTCAGCTGGTCATTAGAAGACATAATCAAAGTGTGATATAGGATTCTCTAATACTCTATTAGGGGAGTGTACCTAGCAGACATACTGTTCACTATATCTTTACAGTTGCTGTTAACAGTAAAATTATTACATCTTAGAATCCAAGGTATCAGTCAGAAAGCATAAATGGAAAGAGATGCTTTTCCATGGAGTTCCCCTCCTTAAAAAAGTTAAGCATAAAAAAAAAAGTTAAGCCTTCTATAGTTTTAGGGTTTTCTCAGCATGAACCACACATGATTAAAAACACTATTATGAAATTTAAAAAACCCTCACACTAGTTTCAAGTTTCAGGTCCTCCCTTTTAGAGATGGCAGTGTGATCAATCCTGCATTTCCTTAAAGTGAATGGTGTTGACAGTGGCATATGGCTGGGCAGTCTTCCAAAGAAATGGCTCCACACAGCCTTCCCCTGTTCTTTTCTCTGCCTCTAAGGTCACAGTAACAGGAGAGAAAATGTGGGATGCACACCATCTGTCCAGACCGTTCCCTCACTGCTCATTTCTCCTGTTCCTCAGAGAACTTCACACTTGGCCAACACTGCTACTAGAAAGAACAGTGGGAGGAAACCAAAGTTGTCTCTACCACAAATGTGGCAGCTGAAATGAATGCTGCTTGTGAGGACTGTGTTTTCAGATCACACCCTGAGAAGAAAAATTCACCTTTGATAGGAAATTTAAGACAAAAGTCTGACACTTTTACAGGACTTCGCAAAACACAGATGCAGCAATTTCATACCACGCTGATTAGATGGTATCTAAATTTCTCACAAGACTATGAAAGGCATCATTTTCCCACTATTACTATAGTGGCATTAATACAAGCTAAGAGCATTCAGGAAATCTTGAATCCCTTCAAATCCTTTTTCTACAACAACATTTTTAGTCCTTAAAACACGGCTGCATGACAATGTCTAATATTATTTCCACTTTGACTTGGAGGAACCATATGCAGAGAAGTTAAATAGAAAATTGCTGAAGGAAACAGCACTTGTCACATGTACAGCTGGGATTTAAAAGCTGACTCTATGACGTTAATTTCTATGGTATGCTACCTTATAAAGAAAAACTAATTATACACTAATTTTGGAATTTCTATCATATTTTGAAAAATAAGGTGTAAACATTTTGAAAATACTCCCACTCACCTAACTATAACGGAACCTCAATAAGAAACTTTCTCCATAAGATCAGGCTGTAGGCAAACCTCTAGAGCATTTTCTTAATTAGTGACTATGGGGAGGACCAGGCTCATTGAGGAGTGGGCCTTCCCTGGGCAGGAGTTTCTGTGTTCTGTAAGAAAGCAGGCTGCCTGTAAATCGAATTTATTATGCTTAAGTATGTCCTAGTATCCCTGATTTCTCCAATACTCTTATCATGAAGTGGTGTTGGATTTGTCAAAGGTTTTTTCAGCATCTAATGAGATGATCATGTGGTTTCCTTCTTTCAGTTTGTTTATATGGTAGATTACATTGGCAGATTTCATATGTTGAACCTTCCTTGCATCTCTGGGATGAAACCTATTTGATTATAGTGGACAATCTTTTTGATGTGCTCTTGGACTTGGTTTGTGAGAATTTTACTGAGTATTTTTGCATCTGTGTTCACGAGGGAGACTGGTGTGTAATTCTCTTTCTTTGTTGAGTCTTTGTATGGACACACTGAATCTGACAGAAGAAACAGTGGGGAACAGCCTTGACTGCACTGGCACAGGAGACAACTTCCTGAACAGAACACCAAAAGCGCAAGCACTAAGATCAACAATTAATAAATGAGACCTCATGAAACTGAAAAGTTTCTGTAAAGCAAAGGACACCATCCATAGACCAAAATGGCAGCCCACAGAATGGGAAGATTTTCACCAACTCCACATCTGACAGAGGGCTAGTATCCAAAATATATAAAGAACTAAAGACACTAGACATCAACAAACCAAATAATCCAATTAAACAATAGGGTACAGACCTAAACAGAGAACTCAAAATACAGGAATCTCAAATGAATGAGAAAAACTTAACACCCTTAGCCATCAGGGAAATGCAAATCAAAATGACTCTGAGATACCATCTAACAACTGTCTGAATGTCTAAGACCAAAAACACAAGTGACAGCTCATGCTGGGGAGTATGTGGAACAAGGAACACTCCTCCATTGCTGGTGGGAATGCAAACGTGTACAGCCACTTAGAATTCAATATGGTGGTTTCTCAGAAAATTGGGAAAAATCTATTTCAGGACCCAGCTACACCACTCCTGGGCATGTACTCAAAGGACATTCTATCCTATCACAAGGACACTTGCTCAACTATGTTCATAGCAGCTTTATTTATAATAACCAGAAACTGGAAACAACCTAGATATCCCTCACTCAAAGAAGGGATAAAGAAAATGTAGTACATTTATACAATGGAGTATTCTCAGCTGTTAAAAACAACAGGCATCAGGAAATTTGCAGACAAATGGACAGAACTAGAAAAAAATATTATCCTGAGTGAAGTACCCCAGACCCAGATAGATAAACATGGTATGTACTTATTTATAATTGGATATTAGCTGTAAAGTAAAAGATAACCATGCTATAGTCCACAGACCCAGAGAGGCTAAGCCTACGGGCTGGGCAGAAGGGAAGAATCTCCCTGGAAGGGGAAATGGAACAGATTTTACAGGTGAATTAGGGGCTGGTGGGGCTGGGAACAGGAGGGATTTGGTGGGTCAGGGGAGGGAGAAAATACTGAGAGTAACTATTGGAATAAGGGGCCATTTTGGGGTCAAGGTAGAAACCTGGTAAAACAGAAACTCCATGGAATCTACGAGAATAACCCTAGCAAAGAGTTAGTAATAGGGGACACAGAGACTGGAGGGCCTCAATGGAGACACCAATCCAGTCACACAACTTTCACCCTACAGTTTGTCCTGCCTGCAGAGTGTTCTGAGACCAGAGCTTAGCAGAATCCTCATCAAAGAGACCAGAGTGACTTCATCCAGTAACTGGGGAAGCAGATACAGGGTCTCACAGCCAGAGCAGCATTATCAAAAAGGGTCATGGGCATTGTGAACAGCAATCAAACTGTTAGAGTTCATTTGGGTCACAGTGCCCGTGCCCTTGCCCACATTAACCTCTGAGGAAGTTGCTTACTTAGCACACGTGAGACAAACAAGAAACTCAAGCACTTGTTAAACATGGCTCAATATCTCTATCCATTAGAAATCAATGGGATATTTGTGCTGATGATTATTATGACATCTAATCCTAAGTGAGCATTTAATTAGATGACTCAGAAACAAATATAACTTCAAACAGAGTAGCTGGACTCTCTATTAATTTTGTGCCATATTATTGTATAACAGAATGGCAACACATTCACTTACAAGAGCCCAAGTTCCTTCTTTCATATTATCAATAAAAGGCATATTTTCGAATTTTCCTTAACTTGTATAGAAATATTAAGGGATAATAAGCTTCCACAGGCCATGCTGGTAAGTGCTGAGTGATAAAACTATGTTTGCCATTACTTTAATCATGTATAAGTTAGCTAAGGTAAACTTTACAACTGAGACACATTATTTATGAAATTAAGTTCATTGTCACCAACCTTCCCAAACTTGTGTTTTAGTGGAAGTCCAGCATTCTGAAATGCCAAAATAATATCAGGTTTGTAATCTTGTATAAAAATTCCTAGGTCGACATCTTTGTTATAAGGAATAATACTGCACTGCCGATAACATCCTAAAAAGGGGAGGATGATAAAATATGTTTAAATTATATTTGAAAGGTTAGTTATTATCATCAACAAACTTTATAGTAATGGATATCATTTCCTAAGGTTATGGTTGGGGTTTTTATATCAAAATTATTTTTTAAATGTTAAATCCAAACTAAACCACTTGGTTACAGTAGTAGTTACCTTGAAGAATCAATCTCCCTGCTTTTTTTCCCTCCCTGCCCCTTTCCTCCCTTGTTCCCTCCCTTCCCTTCCTCTCTTTCTCCCTTTCTTACCCTGGCCTGAGTGCTCAGCTTCCTCAAAAGTTTGAATGAAGTCAGAAAATAGGAAATGGTGGCTGACACCTTGAGGCCAGCCTGTTATGGTCTACATATTGAGTTTCAGAACAGCCAGGATACACAGTGAGATCCTGCGTAAAAAAAAAAAAAAAAAAAATTCAGGATACATCATAATTTCTGAGTAGATCATTAGCTTTAATAATGTATTAGTTGGTCCATTCACTTAAACAGTTGCTGTTCAGAGTGTTTAAACGTTAAAGTTTAATGATTGAGACTGCTTTAAGATGTGTTAAGTATATTTAATTCTGGGCAGAGACAGACAGGCAAGGCGACAGAGGCAGGCAGAGGCAAGTAGGCCCAGCGGTGGTGGCCCACAGAGGAAGGTAGGCCAGGTGGCTGCCCGCAGAGGCAGACAGGCACAGCAGAGGCAGGCAGGCACAGCAGAGGCAGGCAGGCCCTGCGGGCGGCGGCCAAAACACAGTTGCAATAAAGACCAGAAACTGAGCTATTACCCACTGAAGAGTTAGTGAAAACAAGCTCTTAATCAAGAGCCTGGAACAGAGACGCCTTTAATCCCAACACCCAGGGAAGAAGCTATCTCCGTGGGACGGAACCAGATGAATCTGAACACTCCGTCTGAGGACAACCCAGGGCCCAGCTACTGATCCTGCGAAACCCAACAACATGGAGGTGTTGGTGAGACTACCCTGCTCAGCTGAAATCCATCCGGGAGAGGATTCAGATCCCTACAGTTTGAAGTCTGAGGAAACAAGATCAACTGAGGAGTTGACGAATGAGCAAAACATGACCTGAGAACACAGAAGAAGGCACAGCCCAGCCGCCAAACCACAGCCCAGCCACCAAACCAGATCACCAGAATCATAAGTATATACTTCACCGACTGAAATCAGCTGCTCCTGAAGAAACAGCCCAACAGCACCAATTTAGCCAAGAACTCCTAGTGAACTAAGACTAAAAATTAGAACAAGAGAGGCACTCTCAGACACAGACACCGCCTGCACCGAGCAGAGGAAGAGATGAGTAGACACCAGTGCGAAACATAAAGGCAACAGCATAAAGACCTATATGGCAACATCAGAACATAGTGATTCTATACCTGCAAGACCTGAACACACCAAGACAGAAGAAACAGAAGAAATCAATCCTAAAAATGACTTTAAGAAGATGATAGAGACCCTTAAAGAAGAAATAAAAAATTCCCTGACAGAGGAAATTAAAAACTCCATTAAAGAGGAAATAAAAAATTCCCTTAAAGAAATGGAAGAAAAAAAGAACAAAAAATGGGAAGAAATCAAAGAAAGCCAAGAAAAAGCAATTAAACAGATGAAAGAAACATTCCAAGATCTGAAAAATGAATTTGAGACAATAAAGAAAACACATGCTGAGGGAATGCTGGAAATAGAAATCCTGACTAAATGAACAGGAACTACAGAAACAAGCATAACCAACTGACTGCAAGAGATGGAACAGAGAATCTCTGACACTGAAGACACAATAGAGAAAATAGATTCGACTGTCAAAGAAAACACTAAAGACAAAAAAGTTGAAACACAAAACGTCCAAGAAATTTGGGACACCATAAAAAGACCAAACCTAAGAATAATAGGGATAGAAGAAAAAGAAGAATACCAACTCAAAGGCACAGAAAATATATTCAACAAAATCATAGAAGAAAACTTTCCTAACCTATAGAAAGAAATAGCTATGAAGATATAAGAAGCTTACAGAACACCAAATAGGCTGGATCCAAAAAAAAGTCCCCTCGCCACATAATAATCAAAACACTAAACACACAGAACAAAGAAAAAATATTAAGAGCTGCAAAGGAAAAAGACCAAGTAACATATAAAGGCAAACCCATCAGAATAACACCAGACTTCTCAATAGAGACTATGAAAGGCAGAAGGTCCTGGATAAATCTTATGCAGACACTAAGAGACCACGGATGCCAACCCAGACTATTATACCCAGCAAAACTCTCAATCACCATAGGCGGAGTAAACAAAATATTCCAGGATAAAACCAGATTTAATCAATACCTGTCCACAAACTCAGCCCTACAGAAAGCACTAGAAGGGAAAATCCAACCCAAAGAAGCTAAACACATCCATGAAAACTCAGGCAATAGATAATCCCACACCAACATACACCAAAGAAGGACAACACAACACAACCACAAAAAAATAACAGGAATTAGCAATCATTGGTCATTAATATCAATCAATATCAAAGGTCTCAACTCACCTATAAAAAGACACAGGCTAACAGAATGGATAAGAAAACAGGACCCATCCATCTTCTGCATACAAGACACACACCTTAACTTCAAAGACAGACACTACCTCCGAGTAAAGGGCTGGGAAAAGGCTTTCCAAGCAAATGGACCTGAGAAACAAGCTGGTGTAGCTATCCTAATATCTAATAAAAGACTTCAAACTAAAATCAATCAAAAGTGATCAGAATGGACATTACATATTTATCACAGGAAAAATCCACCAAGATGAAGTCTCGATTTTAAACATTTATGCCCCAAATACTAAAGCACCCACATTCATAAAAGAAACACTACTAAAGCTTAAAATGCACATCATCCCCACACATTAGTAGTGGGAGATTTTAACACACCACTCTCACCAAAAGACAGATCTACCAGACTGAAACTTAACAAAGAAATAAAGGACCTAACAGATATTATGACTCAAATGGACTTAATAGATATCTACAGAACATTCCATCCTAACACAAAAGAATATACCTTCTTCTCAGCACCCCATGGAACCTTCTCAAAAATTTACCACATGCTTGGCCACAAAACAAATCTCAACAGATACAAAAAAATTGGAATAACCTCCTGTATCTTACCGGACCACCATGCCTTAAAGTTAGACCTCAACAACAAAAATTATAGAAAACCTACAAACTCATGAAAACTGAATAATGCCCACCTGAAACATCAATGGGTCAAGGAAGAAATAAAGAAAGAAATTAAAGATTTTCTAGAATTCAATGAAAATGAAAGTACAACATACCCAAACTTATGGGACACTATGAAAGCAGTGCTAGCTAAGAGGTAAATTCATAGCTCTATATGCACACATAAAGAAGATGGAGCAATCACATACCAATGAATTAACAGCACAACTGAATGCTCTAGAACAAAAAGAAACAAACTCACCCAGGTGAAATAGATGCCAGGAAATAATCAAATTGAGGGCTGAAATCAATGAAATAGGAAACAAGAGAACAATACAAAAAAATCAATGAAACAAAGAGTTGGTTCTTTGAAAAAATCAACAAGATAGACAAACCCTTAGCCAAACTAACCAAAAGGCAAAGAGAGAGCACCCAAATTAACAAAATCAGAAATGAAAAGGGAGACATAACAACAGACAATGAGGAAATCCAGAGAATCATCAGATCATACTTCAAAAACCTGTACTCCACAAAAATGGAAAACCAGGAGGAAATGGACAATTTTAAAATTAAATCAAGACCAGATAAACTATTTAAATAGACCAATAACCCCTAAAGAAATAGAAACAGTCATCAAAAGTCTCCCAACCAAAAAAAGCCCAGGACCAGATGGTTTCAGTGCAGAATTCTACCAGACTTTCAAAAAAGAACTAATACCAATACTCTTCAAATTGTTCTACACAATAGAAACAGAAGGAACACTACCAAACTCTTTTTATGAGGCTACAATTACCCTGATACCCAAACCACACAAAGATGCAACAAAGAAAGAGAACTACAGACCAATCTCCCTCATGAACATTGATGCAAAAATACTCAACAAAATATTGGCAAACTGAATCCAAGAATACATTAAACAAATTATCCATCATGACCAAGTAGGATTCATCCCAGGGATGCAAGGATGGTTCAACATACATAATACACCATATAAACAAACTGAAAGAAAAAACCACATGATCATCTCATTAGATGCTGAAAAAGCCTTTGACAAAATCCAACATCCCTTCATGATTATGGTCTTAAGAAAGATCAGGAATACAAGGAACATTCCTAAACATAATAAAGGCAATTTATAGCAAGCCAACAGCAAGCATCAAATTAAATGGAGAGAAACACAAAGTGATACCACTAAATTCAGGAACAAGACAAGGCTGTCCACTCTCCCCAGTTCTAGCTAGAGCAATAAGACAACAAAAGGAGATCAAAAGGATACGAATTGGAAAGGAAGAAGTCAAACTTTCACTATTTGCAGATGATAAGATAGTATACATAAGTGACCCCAAAAACTCAACCAGGGAACTCCTACAGCTGATAAACTCCTTCAGTAAAGTGGCAGGATACAAGATCAACTCAAAAAAAATCAGTAGACCTCCTATACACAAATAATAAAAGGGCTGAGAACGAAGTCAGAGAAATATCACCCTTTACAACAGCCACAAATAATATAAAATACCTTGGGATAACACTAACTAAACACGTGAAGGACCTTTTGGATAAGAACATTAAATCTCTAAAGAAAGAAATTGAAGAAGATATCAGAAAATGGAAGGATCTCCCATGCTCATGGAGAGGTAGGATTAACATAGTAAAAATGGCAATCTTACCAAAAGCAATCTACAGATTCAATGTAATCCCCATCAAAATCCCAACACAATTCTTCACAGACTTGGAAGGAAAAAATACTCAACTACATATGGAAAAACAAAAGACCCAGGATGGCTGAAAGAATCCTATATGATAAAGCAACCTTTGGAGGCATCACCATCCCTGACCTCAAACTCTACTATAGAGCTATAGTAATAAAAACAGCTTGGTACTGGTGTTAAAACCGACATATGGACCAATGGAATTGAATTGAAGACCCTGACATTAATCCATGCACATATGAGCACCTGGTTTTGACAAAGAAGCCAAAACTATACAATGGAAAAAAGAAAGTATTTTCAACAAATGGTGCTGGCATAACTGGATCTCAATATGTAAAAGATTACAAATAGATCCATATCTGTCACCATGCACAAAACTCAAGTCCAAGTGGATCAAAGACCTGAACATAAATCCAGTTATACTAAACTTAATAGAAAAGAAAGTAGGAAGTACTCTTGAATGCATTTGCACCAGAGAGCATTTCCTAAATGTAACACCAACAGCACACCCTGAGCACAACAATTAATAAATGAGACCTCTTGAAATTGAGAAGCTTTTGAAGGGCAAAAGTCACAGTCAATAAGACAAAAAGACAGCCAACAGAATGGGAAAAGATCTTCACCAACCCCACATCTGACAGAGGATTGATCTCCACAGTATATAAAGAACTCAAGAAAGTAGACATCAAAATACTAAACAGTCCAATTAAAAAATGGGCTAAAGAACTAAACAGAGAATTCAAAAAACAAGAATCACAAATGGCTGAAAGATATTTAAAGAAATGCTCAACATCCTTAATCATCAGAGAAATGCAAATCAAAACAACTCTGAGATACCACCTTACACCTGTCAGAATGGCTACGATCAAAAACACCAATGACAGTCAATGTTGGAGAGGATGTGGAGCAAAGGGAACACTCCTCCACTGTTGGTGGGAATGCAAGCTTGTACAAGCACTGTGGAAATCAGTATGGTGGTTTCTCAGAAAATTAGGAATCGAACTACCTCAAGACCCAGTCATCCCACTCTTGGGCATATACCTAAGGAATGCTGATTCATACCCTAAAGATACATGCTCAGCTATGTTCATAGCAGCACTATTTGTAATAGCCAGAACCTTAAAATAACCTAGAAGCCCGTCATCTGAAGAACAGATAAAGAAAATGTGGTACATATACATAATGGAGTACTACTCAGCAGAGAAAAATAAAAGACAGCATGAAATTTGCAGGCAAATGGATGGAACTAGAAAAAATCATCCTGAATGAGGTAACCCAAACCCAGAAAGACAATCATGGTATGTACTCACTCATAAGTGGATTCTAGATATAAAATAAAGAACAATCAGACTACAACCCACAAAACAATGGAGGCTATATATATATAGCATGGAGGTCCCTAGGATGACTGTGGCTTATAATAAATTTTGGTTTTACTCAATTACTAAGCAAGCCTCAATGAAACATCTCACTATTAAGATAAGAATACATACTCTATCAAGCTGATAATAGAAAAATAAATTAATTTTAAACAAAAAATAAAAAGAAAAGAAAAATTTGAAATATTAAACAAACAAACATTTTACTGAAGTTAAAAAAGGGATTACTAGGGACTCATCATTCCTCTCCACATTCTATTCTTTCCCTTGTTTTATATATTTTAAACTTTTTTTCATCAGTAGATTCTGCTGGAGTTTATTGGTGGATTCTGCTGGAGGATCCAATGCAGGTAAGCACTGGAGGGCTCCTATTGCAAATCACCCTCTGGAGCGATGGAAGCATCTTTCTACTAGCATGTGGAGGAGACCCGATCTAGTGTTGTTCTGGCCCCAGGGTTCTGTTTATGTCTTTCAAGACAATGAGGTTCCTCTTTGGATTCCTGAGCCCTGAATGTGCCCTCTGGCTGCTGCTGAACCCCAACATGACAGAGACCTAATGGGTCTTCATGAAAAAATCTACCCTTCTAATGCCAATGTAGATTGAGAGCCCAATATGGCCAGCTTTGGCAAGCATTAATGTAAACCTAGGAACTGTAGCCATGAGATTGGATTCTCCAGAAGAGCTGCCAGCTAAAGTCATGCTGGGATCAAGAAAAACGGGCCTTGGCGGTTCGTGTTACTGGATTTGTATCCATGCCAGTGGATGTCCACACAATCCGGAAGAGAATCTGACATTGCTGCTGCTGTTGTTGCTGTTATAGCAGTGGTGCACACCACTGCTATGGTTTCTGGGATTACCATTTCATAATTGCTTACTACAGCTAGCACAGTGGAGACCCTGGCAACAAAAGTTGCTACCACTGTTAGTTAATCTTTCATTCTATTGGGCATGATAAATTTAATTCAGTAGTTATATACATCTCGATTGGCTTTGGAAATTATAAATTTATAAACTCAAGTTCCAGTTGCTTTTGGGATACTATCTTACAAGGACTCCAATGTACAGTATGGCTTGTTAAGGAAGGGAATGGCCCAGTTGCCTTTAGCCTACTGGCTATGGGTGAGATAGGACCTCTGTTGGTCTTTTCTGTATCAAACACACAGATTGCAAGCCCAGTGCCACTTTGTGATCCTTGGCAGCAATTAACTATGCAGCTCACACACGACTGAGACTGTATGATAATGAGTATTCAGAGATGGGTAATGCCTGGGGGGCACTCACCAACCTAGGACAGAGCACTTGTGTGGCCTGGGCAGGTGTCTCCATGACGGGTAAGGTGACCTGCTGACGTCCCACGCAACCCAAGTCAGAAGCTCATTTTTTAATAAAAGGGGGACCTGTAGGGCCCTGGCCCCTGTTTTGTGTAACTGTTGCTTTGCTTGTGGACCTTGACCTTGATATCCTCCCTATGCTAATTCCCTGCCAGGTTCCACACTCCTGAATGCTTAAGGGAAGTTCCTTGTCTGTGTATCCTGAATAATAGGCATTAACAGCTTAGATGCAAGATTGTAAAACATCAGTAGTGAACTTCTGCCCGACAGGGTCCCCCCATTGTGCTGTAAGCCTGTATTTAAGACCTCCTCCCCCCTTCAAGAATTGACATTCGGCATTTAAAATTAAAATAAATAAATATATATGTAGATGTAATCAACAGTCTTATTAAATAAGAAACACAGAAACAATGTAAAAGAGAAAGCCGAGAGGTCAGAGCTCAGAGCTAAAATCTCACCCTTCCGGCTGCGGTGTCCCAGCTTCCCGCAAGAGACCTATTTCCTGTCTGTTCGTCTATGTATAGTATTTTGTTCTGCCTTCTCATTGGTTGTAAACCCAAACACGTGACTGCCTCGTCACTGTCTGAATGTACAGCCCCCTAGGTCTTTAAGGCATATGTCTCCAATGCTGGCTTTATCCCTGAACACACAGAGATCTATGGGATTAAAGGCGTGTGCCACCACCACCACCACCACCACCACCACCACCACCACCACCACCACACTCTTGCTATGGCTCTAATAGCTCTGACCCCCGGGCAACTTTACTTATTAACATACAATCAAAATCACATTTCAGTACAATTAGATTACCACCACATATATATATAAAATCGAATGAATACTGCGCATGTAATCTATGAATACCACAAATGTGATTAATATCATGAGTGTAACTAATAAATGTCATAAGTGTAATTTAAATAATAAATTAAAAAAAGAATATTTAATTCTTTTAATATACTTCCCTGAATCCATAAACTATAGTATTTAACACCTCCCACAGCTCATACCTGATGGGTCACATAAAAGATCTTTTAAGGTATGATATTCAGTGTACACCCAATGTTATTTCTCAGTGTTTCTTGTGTAACTACATCTGGCTTAGGTGCCTCAACAATGGTCTAAGAAACCTTACACCTAAACATTATTAGTAACTCTCCAGTCCTCTCTACTAGCTTCTAACCTTTCCACTCTAATAGCTTTTAAAGTACATAAGTGTCTATAGTCAGCCCAGAAGGCAATGCTATTACAAAATATGATTTGGAATTATAAAAGAATTCTAATAAACAATTATGAACTATAAAAAAATGAAGGGATTGCTGGGTGCTGCAGGACTCACCTCAACACTAGGAGGCTGAGACAGATGGATTTCTGTAAGCTCAAGGCCAGCCTGGGCTACACAGAGAGTTCTAGGCCAGCATTGCTACATAGTAAGACCCTGCTTAAAACAAAACAAAATAAAAACATAAAAGACCCACCAAATCCTAAAAATGAAGGGGCCCTTAAACATCACTTAATACATAGTATCATCAAATCTAACTCTCTCATTTTATAAATGAAATAAACCACAAGGATAAAATTTCAAATCAAACGACTAAGCAATTTTAGCTACTGACTATAAAAACAAACTTGATTCTATAAAAAGGTTTTCCAAGCAAACATGCACACACAAAAGATTACCATGTATTCTTTTATGCTTTTACTGTTTTGTTGTTGAGACAGGGTCTCACATATCCCAGACTGGCTTTGAATTTGCTATGTTACTATGGCCTTGAACTTTTTTTCCTTCTTTTGGTTTTTCGAGACAAGGTTTCTCTGTGTAGTTTTGGTGCCAGTCCTGGATCTCACTCTGTAAATCAGACTAGCCTTGAACTCACAGAGATCTGCCTCTCAAGTGGTGGGATTAAAGGTGTGCACCACCACCACCACCACCACCACCACCACCACCACCACCACCACCACCTGGCTGGCCTTGAACTTTTGAGCCTCCTGCCTCTACCTTCTGTGCTGGATTAAAAATGTGTGCCTTACCCTGTCTAAGCATGTAATCTCTCACATAGCCCAGTATATAGGACAGCCACGAATATCAGGTTACACCAGTTGCACCTGCATAATTATTTAAGGCATTTCCTTTCAGTCTAAAAGTGTCCTAAATGGGAAAATAAATTCTATGGTAACTTTTAAAAGCTGAACTAACTGGAATTAACTTTTCTACAAATACAGTCACAATTTAAAAATAATACAGATACAATTATAATCAACTACAGTAAAAATTGAGAAGGAACAGAAAAGCAACAATCTTAAGGGTCTAAATAATTCTAAATTCCAGGAAGCTGACGTAATGAGTGGTGTTTCCAAAAACCTTTCTCAGATTCTAATAGCTGCCTGCTTAAAACTACAAAAAGGATCTTTCTCCATCTCAAGTGAACAGTGATGCTTAACCAGTGATGCTCTTAATGACCTGGAAGTTATGGGTGACCTTAAAGCATGTCTGTCAATCTTCCTCTCACTAAATGTTTCCTGCAATATTTGAATTTAAAGCAATAATAATCTTGGAGATAGAAATAGCAAATGCCATTAAGGAATACCTGAAAACCAAACATACTCTACATGTCTGATGTAAATTTGTACACATTATTATAACTTTTAGTAAATACAATTACCTTTATGATTCTATTTTATAGGTCTGGAGAGATGGCTCAGCAGTTAAGAGCACTGGCTGCTCTTTCAGAGGACCTGAATTCAATTCCCAGCGACCACATGGTGGCTCAAAACCATCTATTATGGGTTCTCATACTTTCTTCTAGCATGCAGGTGTATATTCAAATAGAGCACATTTCTACATGAAATACATAAACAAATAAGTCTTTCAAAAGATTCTATTTTATCCCGGTGGTGGTGGTACATGCCTTTAATCCCAGCACTTGGGAGGCAGAACCAGGTGGATCTCTGTGAGTTCGAGGCCAGCCTGGTCTACAGAGTGAGTTCCAGGAAAGGCGCAAAGCTACACGGAGAAACTCTGTCTCAAAAAAACCAAAAAAAAGATTCCATTTTATATTTCACCAATTACTTTCTTTAAAGGAGTCAATACATCTTTACTTCTACATTATTGTTTTTTCTGCTTATAAATATTAGAGTTCCAATATCACCGATGTCTGATCACCTCAAACATTCACTCCTAAAGTCAAAAGGATGAGATGGAGATAAAAGGAAAGCATTTTTACCTAGACAAATTCCACTGCTCAGCCAGAAGGGCACTCCTAATTCCTGTAATGTTTTGGCAGCTAGTTGCAGTAATTCTTTTGCCCTCTTCCAAAAGGCCATAGCATCGACAGTGTTATCCTCAAGGTAATGCTGCAAGTTTAATAAACAGTTATTTATTATAACAATCCCTAAACTGCTAAGCACTTTTCTATGATATCTGAATTAAACTTGGAAATTAACACTGTATCTTTTTTCTACTGCAAAAACAATCCAAATGTAGGGGGCTTGGGTGGCTCAGTGGCTTTGGATTCTCAACACCCATATAAAAGCTGGGATTCATGGTATGGGTATATGAAGCCTATGCTGTGGGGATGGGAGAGAATGGAAACAAACAGATCCTGGAGCTCCTTGGCAAGCCTGTCTAGCCAGTCCATCAGTTCCAGGTTAAGTGAGACACTGTCTCAAAAAAATAAGGTGAAGAAGTTGTGGACTGCTGCTAATGTGCCCAAGCTCTGGTGCATGGCCCCACTCCCAAGTGCATGTAGGAAGCACTAGTTGGATTCTGGGAGTTATAAAAATAAGAAGACATGAAAGTGGAAAGGGGGTGTATAGGGCAGGCGTATAGGGATCCTGGGAGTGGATATAATCAAGACGTAATAGAGGAAGACACCTAATTCCATCTTCTGGCCTACATACCTACATACAGGCACAAATGCATATACCCCACAAGCCCAGAAATCAAAGTTTATAGTTACTTCTTAGTCACACATTAAAATAATTCAAATAGATTCTAGGAGCAGCTAGGTTAAGAGGAAGAAATATAAATAACAAGGGTTCCCCAACGAAGAGACTTGAAACTGTTATCCTTTTCCTATGTACATCAGAAGTTAGCAGGTTGGGCAGTAGGAGAAAAGAAGAGCTAATTACAGAGCCAGGAGCATTATTTAAACCAACTAGATTAAATGATGTTTTAGATGCAGTTGTTTACTTGTCTTTACAGATTGGGTCATCAAGCAGAAAGACACATTTTAAATCAGATCATCTGTGTTGGACTCTAGGTCCATTTCCTTTGGGATGGGCAGATCATTTTACAAGAGTGTAAGCTCTTTCAGGAGGGGACGTTTGTTTGGGATATTGTAAAAAATACCCCAGTGTCTAGAACAGTATCTCTACATCTGAAAAATGAACAACAGAATGGAAGAAACAAATTTCACTGTGGTTAATGTCCTCATTTATAACTTAAAGATAATAACTATGCTTTATACAACTACTGTACAGATCAGAATGAAAGTCCTTTTGTAAAGTATAAGAATTTATACTAATGCTATCTTTTACTTAGGCATTTTAGTTTTCTGATTTAGTACATTTTAGTCTGTAACTAAAGAAAACAGCATGAATTCTTCAGTGATATTTCACTATGGAACAAAATATAAACTCTTTGGTCTAGCAGACCAGGGACACAGGTCTCTGGCTACTGTCTGGCCTCATCACCAGCCTCTTTTCACATGTCCTGTTATACTAACAAAATATAACTTCTCCAATATACCACAGCCTTTCTAGTCTATGTGAGTTTATATGTTGCTTTCTTCTTCAGTATGCCTGTGACTAACAAAATCATGTTTCAGCCTCAGCCTCTGAGAAATATCCTCATTTCCCTAAAAAGACAGATGAGTGTGTTTCACCAATGTTTCCATTCATCATTTGCTTATACATAAAGCCAAGCAAAATAGTCAGCTCCTCCATGAATTTATAATGGTTGCCACTTACACAGAAATTTTAAGTCTTTAAATTTTGGTTTTTATTATTTTATGTATATGAGTTTTGCCTGCATGCATGTCTGTGCACTATGTCCATACCTGGTGGTCGTGGAGGAAAGAAGAGAACATCAGAACTCCTGGGAATGGAGTTATAAACTGTTGTAAACTGCCATGTGGGTGCAGGGAATCAAAAACAGGTCCTCTGGAAGAGCAGCCACTGCTCTTAACTATTGAGTTAGTTCTCTGTCTTTTTAATTCTTTTTTTTTTTTTTTTTTTTTTTTTTTTTTTCGAGACAGGGTTTCTCTGTGTAGCTTTGTGCCTTTCCTGGGACTCACTTGGTAGCCCAGGATGGTCTCAAACTCACAGAGATCCGCCTGCCTCTGCCTCCCGAGTGCTGGGATTAAAGGCGTGCACCACCACCGTCCGGCATTAATTCTTATATTTAATTGTAACTGTTGGTTTTGTTTCATTTCCCCAGTGAGGCTGTAAACATATGAGAACTGGTACTGCATTTCTCCCTCACTGAATCAACAGCTTTAGAATGCCACCTGGTACACAGTACGTTAGCAACAAATATTGTTGAGTGGCTAAATGAAGAAATGATTGTAGCTGTAAGGTTTCTCGGATCCCACCCGGTCTTGAGGTCCTGCGATGCTTATAAAATAATCACTCAGAGGCATATATTAATTATAACTGCCTGGCCATTAGCTCAGGCTTATTACTTACTAGTTCTTACACTTAAATTAACCCATAATTCTTATCTATGTTTAGCCACGTGGCTTGGTACCTTTTCTCAATTCTGCCTTGTCATCTTGCTTCCTCTGTGTCTGGCTGGTGACGCCTGACTCAGCCCTTCCTCTTCCCAGCATTCTTCTCATCTGCTTGCCCTGCCTATACTTCCTGTGTGGCTACAGGCCAATCAGCACTTTATTAAACCAATGTACAAGAGCATTAACCCACAGCAAATGACTAACTCTGACAGTATCCTAAATATCATGTGATTTCTTCTCTTTTACAACAGAGCAGGAGAGAATATAGTTCACAGAGGCATGTCCCTGGGACTACAAGGAATAGAATCGCTACATGGATTTTGAGGGAAGAAAGAATATCCTATGAAAGAAAGTTCCCTGCAGGAAAGCAGTTTTTATGGATTAAGCAAATTATACAGAATATCCTGAAATAAAATATCCCTTTCCTTAGTCACTACTTCTTTTAGAAAAATGACTGGAAAGAGGTCCATATTTTTGTGCTTGTTCTAAGAGAGATGCCTAGAGCTGCACATTTATAGACTATCTATCATTTAGATTAAGTGCTAAGCCAATAATGCCTGTCAATGTTAAGAGTATCTTAAAGCTACAATTTCCTCGCACGCCGGTCGGTGGTGGCCCACGCCTTTAATCCCAGCACTTGGGAGGCAGAGCCAGGCGGATCTCTGTGAGTTCGAGGCCAGCCTGGGCTACCAAGTGAGTCCCAGGAAAGGCACAAAGCTACACAGAGAAACCCTGTCTCGAAAAAACCAAAAAAAAAAAAAAAGAAAGAAAGAAAGAAAGAAAGAAAGAAAGAAAGAAAGAAAGAAAGAAAGAAAGAAAGAAAGAAAACTCACCTTATGGGAAACCTCCCTTCAAGATGTTAGTCAGAGGAGTCTAAGAAGCTCCCCAAACAATGTAAGCCATCGTCCTTGGTTGTATTCCAGAACATTAAGGTAAGACCTTATTGCTGAAGACACTACACACTTCAGACCCATTGCTTGGAGGAGTCAACCCAGAAATGAACAGCTGAGCACAGGACATCCATCTCTAGTTAAACATCTACAACACAGTCTTTACATCGAAGACTCAGGAAACATGGAAAAGGGGGCAGAAAGACTCTACAAGTGAAAGGATCAGGATGTCTACTATGAGAGAGTATTCTCTATAGATAACAGGGATGTATACCTAAAAATCTTAACAATATGGTCACCTAAACAAGACCTGTACAATGACAGCACCAGCTGACATTACAGTGTGGATGGGGGAAATTCCACAAGGCTCCAACCCTAGATGAAGAGCTACTGACAATTAATGGATGCTGAGAGGGACAATCCAATCTCTCCACTAATGAGTCCCCTGACGGGTCATCCAATGTTGTTTAGTTAGATCTGACAACTTAATTGGACTGGAGATAATGATTTGAATTTATAAATTTCAACAAACAGATTTAGAAATAAATATAAACAGACACATGCATAATGTCCTTGATAAGTGAGAGGGCCTGTGTACAGAAAAACCCAAACAGCAATGGGCATGCTCCCTACTGTCCAGATCTTGGCTTATACAAGGACCCACGACTCAGAGAAATGGCTGAACCCAGGGCTGAGACAGGAAATTCACAAGATGAACTTAGAATATCTATGTTTTGCTAAAAATGAAGAAAGATGGAGATAAGACAGAAGACACAGAAGCTGTGGTCAAGAGTCTTCTAACAGCCACATATGCAACAATCTTCAGATTAAAATCAATGATAAAAGTAAGGGTCTACAATTCATGAAAACAGGAAACCATGAGTTTCTTATTTAAATAACAAATCTGATGAAAAATGTTAATATTTAAATAGTTGCAAAGTAACTTGCAAACAAACACTTGTAATTACAAAGGGAAAAATGCAAAGTCATAAAGGCTTTAAGACTTGAAAACTGGGTGAATGATGTAAACATCAACAGTGTTCTGTAGCCCTTCCTCTGAACTTAAACGTTTCCACCAGGGGAGAATGGAGGTCACAGGACTCAGGAACTAAATGAAAACTAAAGGTCACAGGAACCGGCCAAAAGCAGCAAGCTTCACAAGGCCTCACCCCGAGGTTATGAGGGCATCAACAGTTTCTAGGGTCTGAGACTGATGGTGTCCTGGAAGCTGTTAGGAGCTCTAGGGCACACAGCTTTCCTAAGTGTCACTTACACACTGGGGAGCTTCTTGGTGATGTTTAAAACTGGTCTTGCTATATGTCTTAGCAGGCCTTGAACTTTGGGCAATCCTCCTGTCCTAGCCTCCCAAGTGTGGAAATTACAGGCATGTGCTACTACAGAGTTATATTGAGATTAAAAGCAACTTTTTTAATTCTTGATTTTTTTATTCAGATATAGAGAATATTCTAGTTTTTAGAAAATACTGAGTTATTTGAGGCTTCAGGACACTAGTTTATAGCTCACTCTCAAATGCACCAGAAAAAAAGCAAAAAAACCCCATATCATTTGTATTGTAGTTGCAATTGTTATGTAAGTCTGACACTCTTTTTAAAAAATCATTATTAAATAAAACAAGAAAGCTACGGGACTACTTTACTACATTTTTGTTTGTTTTAAATTTGATTAATGTATTTCACTTCATTGAAGACTGTTTGGCGCCATCAAGTGTACAAATGGGTGTATTTCACTTTAATTTGAAAGTGGACCCTCCTGGTCTTTTACTTATTTATTATCGTTCTAACATGAGGAACAAAGAATGAAACACGTAAGAGGAAAAAGATAAAGAACATGACCAAGCCTTATAGTGATTCCACATTAGTAATATCAATACAATGTCAGAAGGGAAAAAGAAATCAAACAAATCAGGCACCACAAATGGCCTGGCAGCAACCGACTACCGGGAATAAAATAGGTGCCTGCTGTTCAGTTCACAGAATTAGGAGGGTAAGAGACACTCACAGTTCACTGTGGTAATTTCTATGGCAGAGTTGGGCAATGACCTTAGGGTAGGAAGCACAAAACTCCATAACTTCCTCCTCCTCCTTTAGGGCAGGAAGCACCAAACTCCACCACCACCACCACACCACCACCACCCCACCCCCCCCCCACCCCACCACCTCCACCTCCTCCTTCTCTTCCTCCTCCACCTCCACATCCTCCTTCTCTTCCACCTCCACCTCCACCTTCTCTTCCACCTCCAACTTCTCTACGACCTCTACCTTCTCTTCCACCTCCACCTCCTCCTTATCTTCCACCACCACCTCCACCTCCTCCACCTCAACCACCACCACCACCACCCCACCACCTCCTCCTCCTCCCCCCCCCTTGGGCTGTCAGGCTGAAGTCTTGGGTGTCTCATACAGTGTCTGAGACCCTTGTATCTGAGTCTTGGATACTGGGCAGCAATAAAAAGTTGATACTTAGTTTCATATTCTATTTGTCCTAATTTGCTTTATATTATGTGATAAAAACTA